>NC_080062.1:6388134-6630634 GCF_026212465.1 Amaranthus tricolor | reverse complement strand
CTCCCAAAAACAACTCCTCTCCACCATTATAAATAGAGATAGCCAACATCAAGTGGAGGGCAGTGAAAAACACCATATCAAAGCTCCTCAAAAATCCTTACTCAGAATCCTCTTCATTAACCTACCAAAATACAAGCAACTTCTGCCCCGACATCTATATTCCTGCATTCAGTCTATAATCGTTTATTCATTTATATCTTATTTCCGTTCTAACTTGAGCGTCGGAGGGGTTTTCCGAGAGATCACCCCGGGCAAGAAGGCTAATGTGTTGTGTAACAGGAATTCAGGTCACTTCCATTCCGTCGATTGTTGCTCGCGATAACACTTCTACCCTCAAGTATTTAAAGGGCCTCGCATTTCCTCGTTTTAGAAACGAAACAGTAATATTATAATTAATATTTTTATGTAAGCCTTTAAATTAGTTTATAAAGTTGTGTGTGTTATTTCATAAACATTTTTTTTATTTAGTATGGTTATGCTATGTTGTCATTATACTTTATCTTTTATATTAAAGTCTATCCTTAAGTTATATTAAATATCTAAGTTATTGTGTAAAAGTTTCTATTTTTTTTTAGTTTTATTTATATTAGTTATATAAAATTAAAATATACTATGATAAATTAATTAAATTAAGTTGTTTTAAGTGAAAAAGGCCAACAAATACTCATGAGTCATTCGGTCACTATCATATAAAAAAAGTGTTATTTACGATTTTAAATTATTACAAGCTATTTTTATGATAATAGTAAAAATAACAAGTTAAAAAAGATATATTTTGGAAAATTTTTTTAAGTTCTTTTTATTAAAGTGTTTTCTTAAATACACAACAATTTATAACAAAAGTAACTTTAATTTTGTGATATTAAATAGCTAGTTAGTACAAAATATTTCTTTAGTTGACTATTTGACCAAAATTTATGTAAAAAGATGTAAAAGTACTTTTAATAAACTTTTTTCTTTTACGTTATGTGTGAAATTTTAATTTTATTTAAATATTAATAGAATAAAGTTTTACTTATTTGGTTTATAACAAGAAATATTGATTTTTGTGAAAATATAGGTTTTATCTATTTTATAACTAGAAGTATTGCTTTTGGTAAACTTATAAAGTGTTACTAGTTTTATAACTAGAAAAATTGATTTTTTTTTTCAACTTATTAGTTTTATTTGTTGTATCATTAGAATATTTTTTTTAACTTAATAAGTTTACTTGTTTTCTAAACTTGAAATATTGATTTTTAGAAATTTATCAAAAGAATACAATTTTACTTGATTTTTTATTATAATAATTGTTTTTGGGAAAAGAATACAAGTTTTGTTGGTTTTAGATTTAGAAATGTTGATTTGACAACTTATTTCAAGAGAAATAAACTTTTTAGTAGCTACTTGTAAAAAAAAAGTATTAATTTAGGGAATATTAATAGAATATTAACTTAATGTGAATTTCTTTAACAAGTAAACTATTAAATATAAAGTTTTAAATAGATTTTAATGAGTAAAAATTTTAGTAATGAACTATAAAGGTATAAAGGTAAATTTAATATTCTGGTTGAGAATCTTATTAAATAAAAGAAGTTACCACCTAAGTTGGTCAAAGTCAAAGTCAACTTGTAGTAATTAAAATGTGATGTGCTTGTGTGAACTTATCTAAGTGTTGATTGAATTACCCTAATAGTAAGGTAATGTCGAACCATGGACTGGCATGTAAAATCCCGGCGCCCGTGTTAGCCAACACGTAAAATGTGGTGTAAGACAAGGGGTTAGCTACCTATCCTGTAGAAGCTCGAGCATAAATTGTATTGGAGGGGTGACGACTCCCACCACGGTTAGATGTAGGGTTTTAGCCCTAATCTAGCCAGACTCTTACATATATCAAGTGTCATATTGTTGTGCTTGTTGATCAGTGACAAACTTGATTACTGTTGATGCTATGAGGCATGGTACGGTTATGAATATTAACCAACTAAACTTGCTTAAGTATTAAGATTACCGAATTGTATAAGTGGCAGTAACGTACTTCTACTAGGGTTGAGAATGATATCTTAATGACTTAAGAGTATGGAACAGTAAAAAAATACGATAAAAGTATACAGAGGTGTCAATTAATTATAAATTTGTACCTTAATTATTATTTTGTAAATGTAGTGTATTAAATCCGAATTGTGAGCTAGATAGGGAGTTATGCTCGGCGTTAAGTGCTGACCCATTCAATCGGCTGTCATCCTTATTATGGATGATAGTATGTTGTAGGATTTAGTTTCAGATTCAGATCCAGGCCGCAGCTATAATTTGTTTATGCTGTCGAGGACTCAACTGCAAATTTTTTATATACTCATGTTTGATGATTTTGACGTATTTAATTTTAATTATAGTGTATTTTTGGAACAAACGATATGTATTTCATTTTCCTACATTTATGTAACATTTATCATTTCTAATAAACATTTTTTTTAATTTGAAAGGTTTTTTAGCAGATCGGCATTTTTTGACTTTCGCATTATTTTGTAAAATTTTTCATTAATGTTAATTACGTATCGAGATTGTGACTCCTGTTACAGTTTCTATCTGGGACTTGATTAAATTAAGTAGTCACTAAGTTTGTTGTTGATGGAATAATTAGTTTAAGAGGGATTATGTTGGTGGTGATGTTTGTTCTTGCAATAAAACTACATTAGCTTTATGACACTAGTTGCAAGAGTAACAAGGGTTAGGAGGGCCCAAAGAGATTCTCTGGGGACCTTCACTAATACCCAAGTCAGTAAGAACTCAGATAAGTACCTAACAAGCTCTATTCCAAGTGTACAATGGCTCTTAGCCTGGAGAAGCAATACTAAGATTTGTTTAGTGGTGCGAGGCCTAAGTAAGTTCTCTTGTCTTACAAGAGTAAATGACGATCATCAATATCAAAAAATGATCGATCGTTATAAATAGAGTTTGTTCTCAATGAATATTGCTTAAAGAGAAGTTTTAGTTTAATCGTAGAATTTGTTGGTATTATATACGATACCTGGAAAATAATGAAGTGATGTGGTGTTTATATCTCATCATTTGACCTCTTGGAGAATGTCTGAATTGTCCTTGGAGAAACATCGTTGCCTTTCTCAAGGTGGGTTTCCTCATAGAGTCAGTTATACCCTCTTACGTGGTAATTCCCTATTGGTTGTACAGCGGTGCATTAAACACAAATAACAACTTTCTCATTTTAGGGGAAGTCCCCTTGTATTCTCAACAAAAAGTGTACTTCAGTCCTATCACTAAAGTGGGAAGAGCATTGTAATTGCATTGTTCTATTGTGACTTTCATTTAATGTGTTGCCCCCAATGGAAATTTAAGAAGATTTCCCCCAAATTATAGTAAGGGATTTGGGTCCTGACTGAGGGACTTGAATCCAAAAAAATAAACCAATATTTTTGGAGTAAAGGGTAAGTTGAGAGAATTAGAGGTTTTTGAAAATAATAGCGATAATCAAATTCAAGATTTTATCTAATAAAAGAGGTATATATTTCAACTCAAACAATACTCAATCCTCATATATGACTCTTACCATAAGAGCACAATTTAGAGCAAGTTGTTTAATGTTAAATTTGACTCTTGATAAATTATTGAAGGTGATTTTTCGGTTTCTTTTGTGGTATTTCCCCAACAAAGATAATTGAATTATGAAATAGAAATTCAGTAAGATACAATCAATCATGTTTAACCAAGTTTTCTTTTGTAATCTAAATGATTATGGCCTTAGGAACGTGTTAAAATCAAAAACAATATAAAGAGTTCATAAAGTTCTTTATAAGATCAAGTGTAGAGAGAAATAGATAAAGAAGACATCAGAGTTTCTAACTGCATGAAAGCATATTTTCATTCTCATGTATTGTCTTCTATTTACATAGTTTATGCATAATTTCATCACTTGATTTCATGTCTAATAATCAATGAAAGCATCAGTTATAATGAGAAAAACAATCTTACTTAACATCACATTCATTCTAGAAACAAATATTTCATTTATGAAAAATTTGCGTCTGTACTTGTGCACTCGAACAAGCAAATACCAAAATTATTAAAAAAAAAAAGCTACATTAGTTTCTATCTCATGTAATACCAAGATGCTTTGAGCACAAAAGCACTCAAACAAGTAATTAGGTGCTCGGACGAGCATCAACTTGTTTGAGCCTAGTTTGCCTCATTTATTCCGTTCTTACTTCATATGTTTTTAATAAGTTGTATTAATTTTTTTTGTTCCACTATATTCTTAATATTAAAAAATGTTCTATCTTTTTAACATTGCCAATAAATGTAAAAAGAAACATTAATTCTTTATTGAGGTCGTCTTACTGTGAGTCGATTCCAATTGAGTTAGTCCAAACTATTTTAAAAAAATACAACCTGTACAAATGGGAATTCAATTTTCTTTTTTTTACTAATAGGCTTTTTGTTTGAATCAATCTCATGAGTCACAGTGAGACGGTCTCATACAAGACGGACTGAAATTGGAAAAGGTACAAAAATGAAGGAATTTAGTATGCGCGATATTCTATAACGTGTTGTGTGCCTCTTTTTGGAATACGTAGATCTAAAATGCTCTTAATTTGGCTATTATTTGCATCTCCAAAATCACATCCTATTGGCAATCGAGCCTCTTGCATTTTTAAAGTATCCACTGTTTTCAATGTGCACCTTGGCACGGCCGAATATGTTATAGTTTATGTTCTAACATGTCCTCTTATTTTCATTCTGGCTTTTAATAATTATCATGTAAAGTAATTATTTTAATTAAAAATTAAAATTTAATTTAATAGTATGTTATATACTCTAAAAAAAATTTATTTTAAATATAGTTATGTCAAAAATAAATTTTATGAATACATGTCAAAATAAATCTATCAGTCTATTGTAGTCCGAGAACAAGTATTTTTATTATTATAAATTATTATTTATTTATTTGTACAATAATGTTTTATAGACTTAGAAACAAATAAAAATTTGTTTGGTAGTATTTTATTTTGTTTGAAATTGTAAATTCTTAATTTCTTAGGAAACGTTATCGAAATGATAAAATCACTTATGTCTTGTTTGATTAACTAAAATCCCACAGAGCATGAAGATTTACTCACAAATCACATGTACTTATTTTCAATTCTCATGCTCTTAAATAAGAGTATAAATTTTCACATGTCAAATAACAAATTTATTAATTTTTGAGAAAATTACTAAAAGGATATTTCAAAAAGTTAAAATTCCCTTGAAATTTATTTTCCACATTAATTTATCTAAATAATTTTCATCAACCGTTATGTGAAAACCTCTTATGTAGCGAGTATTTCAGAACGAAGTAATTATATAATTAGAGATTTTAATATATGTGCCGATTAAGCTAGTATGATCTTTAATATGTGTCAATATTAACCCAAATTTAATTCTTAATGAGCTTATTTTTTATATTATCGACATTATTTAATTTTGTTCTAGATTGATCGGTACGGGACGTCAATAATAGGATTGAGAAATAAATATTCATTGGAATACAGCCAATATGGGTCCCCATGCTCCTTTGGTACTATTGATTAATAATAACCGAGAGTTAAGTACACGAACCATGTGGTGATCAATTAACTAAGTTTTTCAGTTTTTTTTATTGGAAATTTCAAATTTGTTATTGGCAAGCTCCAAGCTTCCAACACATTGTCTTGCATAAAGGTCAATTAAGATGGAAAATCTGCAATATTAAAATATTAAAAATTGTATCACCTCACAATCTATGAGATTATTCGGCAGATAACTGATAGATGACATTAATAATTTATTTGATCAGTTAATATTTTAAATTGATATAACTAACATCTTGCTAAACTGTATATTTGCTTTTATTTTTAATATTAGTTGTTATATTTCTGTTTTTCACGATATCTAATACATAATTTTAATCTTTAACATATTTAATTTCACATAATAAAAAATTTTAAGATGTTAATATTATAAAAACGTGCATTAATATGAATCAAACAAGATCCCGCTTGACTATGTTACATTAAACATAGAGAAGTATATGTTTAAGATCAGTAGTTGATGGACAATAATTATTACAGTGACCGTAACAACTATTAAAAAGCAAAAAAGTATTAGTAAAATATTTTTTTATTACTATAAAAACCAGGGTAAAAATATTTATCGTGGTATTTTTATTAATTTGATGAAATATATACAATAGTTCTTGGGCTTAGCCTTAACTCCTAAGGCCTAATAAACAAAAACAATAATTATTTATAGTACTATTTTACTAATATATCTGTTTATTAAGGACCAATTAATTTTTAGTTCATTGTTAACAGCAAATTATTGTAAATTAGCTTGCTAATAATAATAAGTTTTTTCAATTATCTAATTTATCAGAATCTATTTATATTTAGATGAATTAAAATTATTCGATAATTTTTTGTTAACAACCCTATATCAATTGATAAGTATACTAGTCAATTTCAATAAATAAATAAATAAATAAATAAGTACAAGTATTCGCTCTTTTTGTGGAGATAATTATAATTTATACCTTATAGTATGAAGGGAATTTTTTTTTTCTTTTCTAATAACTTTGGGTCTACTATTTAGGGCCATTTAGGCAAGTGCAAGATAATTCTATGGTACATACATGTTATATAGCTTTAGACTTTTAGATGGTAGTCATACATTTTTATCATATCATCTAAATTTATTTAATTATATGGGGTTTTGGTTTCATCTAGACATACTAGAAGTTAAATTACCACTTATATGAGTGGATGGATTTGTATATTTTTTTCAAAAGTCAAAAAATGTGAAGATTGAAACTCTTGCTTCACTTTAGAAAGATAAAATTCTAACCATTTGACATTGTTCTACCTAGCTGAATTGATAGTATAAACTTTTCAAAGTGTATCATTACAATTAAATTTCCATGAAAGCCACTAGTTTTTTTTATTAAAAAATAATAAAGACAATATACTCGCTCTGTCTCAATATTAAATTTTGAATTTTTTTTTTCACTTTCAGCAATCAATTTTAATATAAATTTTATTATTAATCTATATAGTTAAAGCATAAGATCATTATGAGAAGTAGTAAAATTAAACAATGAAAATAATGTATTACAATGAGTCAAAATTAAATGGAAATTAACTTAGAACTGAAACAAATGTAGTATATTTTTTAGGACATATGAAACTATAACATAACAAAATATTTTCGATATGTGATTTTAATTTATTTTCAATTTATTTTCTCTATTTAGATTAATTTAGTTCAGTTATTTTCAATCATAAAGAACTTGCTCATAATTTAAATTTTTCAATATGATATTTTCAATATATTTTTTAAAAGCTTTCAATATGATTATAAAGAACTTGCTCATAATTTATAATTTTCAATATGATATTTTCAATATATTTTCAATATGATATTTTCAATATATTTTTTAGAAGCTTTCAAATTGTGATACTTTATGTACATATCATATGGATAACTATTTTAATCACCTAAAAATGCCTATAAACTTGAGAGAGAACTTTCAAAAAGAAGAATATATACTAATTTTTCTCTAAAAGAATTGACAAGAAAGATTTAAAAACAAAAGTGGGACCCACATAGATAATAAAACAACACAAAATGCATTCATCCCACAATATAAAAGATGATAATACTTAAGTTAACATAGACCTCACATAGAAAACTATGCATCTAAGCACATTTCTAGAAATGACCAAAATCTTAGAAACTTACTTATATTGATCTTCTAAAATACCCTTTTCTCATCAAATCTCAACTTTCATTAATTCCCTAAAACAAATATCTCATAATTAAAAAAAAAAAATGCCCTCTTTTTTTCTACTATTTTCCACCACCATATTTCTACTATTTTCATCATCTTTATCTTCGACTTCGCCTTTTTCTCCGAGTTGCGAGAACGAAGGCAAAGTCATATTCTCATTTCCAAGCTTCAACCAATCAAGTTGTAGCCATGGAAGTGATCTTTTATGCATGGATAAAGTCTCCCCCGGAAAAGGGTACTTAAATTTGACGACGATTTCGGCGAATAGTACAGGAACGAATGATTTCATGACCGTAGCAAGAGTTTTATACCATAAACCAGTTCAAATATGGCCTGCTTCATTTTGTACAAGTTTCTCCTTTAATATATTTCCTAGATTAGACCAGATTTATACTGGTGATGGTATGAGTTTTGTTATTGCTCCTGATAATAAATCTTCTCCTCTTAAAAGTGCTGGCTCTTATCTTGGTCTCAATGATCCTTTACTTGCAGGTTAGACTTTGGCCTTTATTTTATTTTTCCTTTTTTTTTTTTGGCTTATTGATTGTTTAATCTCGAGCCGAGGAACTGGTCGCAACCTCCTTTGATATGATAACGGTATAGTATGTCGTATTTCATTATTTTTCAGACCCTAATGGCCTAATCATAATTTGGGATATATTATATATGAGCTAGTATGGTGATGATGATGAAATTGTTTATTATTTTTTTATAATAAGGCAGCATATTATAAATATTTAAGGGATGTTTGGTAAATGGTGGTAGCTAATTACAGTAGTTGATTTGATGATTGATTTGATCCGTTGATTTTAAACACGTTGTTTGTTTAAAAATAACTTATTGATAACAATAATTTGTTTCAACCAGTTAATTTATCAAATGTTAGTATTGGCTAGTTTAACCATTCAACTCCATATTTGTCTTAAAATAAGCTAAAATTACCGTGAAAAAAAGCCGTTCACTTTTAATTAGCTCATGATATTTAAAAGAATTATCACAACTTTGTAATTTTTGCTCCTAAAACTAAATGATGAATTACCTTCGTCTCTTCATCTTTGATCACTATAATTAATAAAATGTAAAATACTAGAATTAGATGATATTTATATCACATTAATTTTAAGAAGTTTGCTCTTAGAAATAATTAATGATCATTAGAGAAATTATTTTTTATGAATTTAAATTTTAATAATCTATGTGGTATTTGAATTTAGATTAATTATATGGAATTGGACCTTGGTTCCAACTTTGTGCTAAAAGAGCTATGGTGATATAAGTCAAAGTTTGGTCTTAATGGAGGTGTAGTAGGTAAAGAATTGAAAGCTTTTAAAACTTTAATTTACTAATTCTATAAGTAGTTTATTAACATGTATAATATTTTAGTAGTATCATATAAATTAATTTTCATGGCGGCAAAGGTTAAAGTTGGGACCAATATATAAATTAATAATAAAACATATTGTAACAATTAAGTTGCTTAAACAACATTATTATGAGCTTTTTGAAAATAATTTAATTGTGGAAATTATCCTCTCCTATTCATAGAGAATAAGAGATTTGTGTTTTACACCAAAATCAAGGAGGGGTGGGGGACCACTTAAAAGTGGAAAGTGGGTCGAAAACTCTCTTTTTCTATAAAGAGCATTAATATTTATGTGTTATCGTGTTATTGTAGTAAGAGTAAAAAAATGACAAAAATAGAAACGAGACATATTTTCAGTGAATTGGCTCAATAAGAAAATGTTCCATTCTCTATGAATAGAAGGGAGTATAATAAATTGATAATAATAATTTTTGTATTGAGACAAATCAAACAATATAAAAATCTCACATTACTATACTATAGCTTATAAATTAAAAATATAATAAAGTAATATTTAATACTACCTCCTATTCAGCTGAATTGTCCCATTTTTTTTTTGGCACTATTCACTTATCACTCTTAATTTGTATTTTACTCTTAATCTATAAGTTAAAACATAGTCATATGGGATCTTGTTTGATTCGTCTCAATACAAGGATTATTAATATCAACTTTTTACAATTTTTAATTAAGCATAATTTAAGATATTAAGAGTTAAAATATTGCCTCGACAAGTGTGAAAAGTCAAATGGGACAGTTCAGCTGAATAGGAGGGAGTATAATTAATAAATTGTTTTAAAAATCAAGCACTTAAACAATGGTATATAGTTGTTGACTTTTCAAAAGCCAAAATATAGAGCACATGTGCTTCACTGGCCTGCTTTCTTCTGTTGGAATGACACTGTATTAGGTCTTTTAAGAGGTGTTTTAATTTGATGTGGTAGTTGTTTGGTTGGTGAATACAAGGTTAAGCAAGCTGTACATTTTAGTTTTATGTCGTTGTCTTAGTTAATCTCTGTTTTCATTTGTTCTTCTTATTTATATTTTGTGCAGATTTCAATATAAATTTAAAAGTCAAATAATGTTAATTGTGATATTTAGAAAGTATATATTAAGACGAATCTATATATCAAGATCCCACATGAATGTATTTTTTCATATAAATCGATGATAAATCATAGTCAAAAGTTTAATACTAAAATTTGTAAATTTTATTTGAGAATAACATATGAAAACGGAGGGAATATTTCTATTAATTTGGGGAAAGACTGAAAAATCCTTATTGATAACGGGGAGAAAGAATTAATTTTGCCCATAAATAATGAGAAAGTCACCGTAACAAAAAATAAATAAAAGAGAAACGTATAATATTAGACCAACTTATCTCATAATCTTTTATTTACTTAAAGGGCCAAGGGGGGATGAATTATTTTTTCTTTATTTTATTTACTTTATTTCCTTAATTTCATTAGTTTTTATTAAATAAATTTATTAACTAGACTAAATATTATATTTTATTGAAAGATATTTCAATTGTTAAACTTACTGATTTTCTTAACATTATTGTTTTGATAAGGTGATAAAGAAAACATATATAATTTGCATTTTGTGTTGTTCTATATTTTTTTTTTCCCTTAAAATTCATGCTCTTTTTAGTTCAAAAATCTTCCTAGACATAAAGAATATGATTGCTATCTAATTTTATTACATTTTGGTCTTTAACGAATAAACTTTTGTGAAAATTTTGATCAAAGGGAACAATTCTTATAAAATTAAGGGAATAATATTATTAGGTGATAAAATTAAGCATATATCATTTTTCTAAATTCCATTTTCATATAATTTTTTATTTTTCACTATCTACTTTGTAGTGAAAAAAATAAAAATTTTATATATTAATAATTTGTATTATTAAATTATTTAATTTATATATAAAGTGCATCTCATACAAGATAAATATTAGTTGATAAGGTTGTAAAAAGGGATATTTGTATTTGTGTGGAATACTTCAACATTAAACCGGCCAAGTCACAGTAGTTAAAAGAATATTGAGATTTTTAGAAGATCATGATGTAGCTATCGTTGCATATTTATTTATTTATATGGCAGTAGATCATATTAATAAAATGATACAAGTTTATTTATAACATCACCTTAATAGTGGAAAAAAAATTAAACATTGCTGTGTCCTACTAATAATGTCTCATTATTATTTTTTATCAGAATATACCTTACTTTCTCTAGTATTTCATTAAAGGGAGTACGGGTAAGGATTGTTTGTCACCTTATTTCATCCAGACCCTATCTTTGAGCGGAATATTGAGTATGATGATGATGATTAGAATATACTTTATAAAATTATTTTTTCTAAATTTTACCTAATAAAAAGAATTTTGCAAATAAATACCTAACAAAAAATTTTCTTTTTAAAAATTTACCAACTAACGTTTGTCGTGAGTTGACCGTGTATTTTATAGTTGACTGAGCACTTGCAATGCACGTGACTATTAAAATGGTTCTTTCCCATCCTTTTTTTCCTTTTTTTGCTACTTCCCTCCATTTGCATAGACCATTAGTGTACACTAAGTTAACACTCATCACTTGCAATGCACGTGACTATTAAAATGGTTCTTTCCCATCCTTTTTTTTTTACTTTTTTTGCTACTTCCCTTCATTTGTATAGGCCATTTTAGTGCACACTTAGTTGACATTGATCACTTTCTCGTTGTTTCAACCATAAATCAATAGAAAGTCACCAAAATTAAAATATTTTATAAAATATATAAGATTATAAAAACTAGAATGAAGATAGTGGAGACTAATTTTCATGATTTGTTAAAGCATTATAAGGACAACAACTCATGAGCAATAATTATGAAATAGATTACTTTCCACACACAAAATCCTAAATAATAATGGTTAATTTACGATTAACTACAAAAATACTAAATACTTAATATTAAAATATATTCTTTTTATTTCAATCACTATAGTACAAAATAAGAAAAATATAAAATAGAATTTCAAAACTCCTCCTATAAAATGAAGACATATAAATATAATAAATTACTTTTTTTTTCAAATAACCATTATTTACTTATACATTTTCGTTGGTATGCAGGTAAATCCGACTTCCAACAAGTAGCAATCGAGATGGACACATACGCCAACGAATGGGATCCAGACGGAAACCACATAGCAATCGACACAACAAGTGTAATGCATTCATTAATCGCTAAATCTCTAAACACTTCCAACATCACTCTAAAAAATGGAAAACAAATAAGAGTCAAAATCAAATACAATGGCTACACAAAACAATTCCAAATCTTTGTGGGTTATGAAGGGGACCCACTTAAATCCTTCCTTAATTACACCCTAAAACTCTCAAAAAAAATCCCAAGTTTTTCTTACATAGGTTTTACTGCCTCAACCGGGATTTTAACCGAAACCCACCAATTACATGATTGGGTTTTTACCTCTAATATTTTACCAAATTGGACGGTAAAAGATAACAAGAAAAAGGGTATTATTTTGGCATGTGTTTTGCCGGTGGTTTTGGGGTTGGCGGTGTTTGGGGTGGTTGTTATGGTGGTGTTTCGACGGCGGATGGTGAGGAGGAGGGAGAGGGAGAGGAGATTGGAAGAGCTGGAGAGACAGTATGCGGCAAATGCACCAAGGAAGTTTACTTATAAACAATTGTGTAAGGCTACTAAGAATTTTAGTAAGGAAAATTTGTTGGGTATTGGTGGGTTCGGTAGTGTTTATAAAGGGCAGATTTCTGATCCTCCTCAAACTGTTGCTGTTAAGAAGATCTCTGCTACTTCTCAGCAAGGTTTGTCTTTTCAATTTCTTTTATCATTTTTTTTTTCTTTGAAATTTCTAATTAATAAATCGTAATTTTGTAAATTATTACAAAAAAGACAAAATAAATATTAATAAAATAAAAAAAATAAACTAAAATCCTAAAAGCATCCCTCTATTACCTTCTTCTAAATAAGGATAATTTATCAATATTATAATTACCGTTATTTTTTTTTATGCTCTCATGATAAATATTTTCTCTATTCTATTATAGTCGTTACTTTTGACTTTTTTCGCGATCTTATGTGTTATTTTAATTATTTATATAATGTACTATACACATCTAAAAATTTTTATGAAAGTATGCGATTTAAATATGATTCTATTTGATTATACTTTCTTTGTGCTATTATACTTGCTAGTTGCTACATTTGACTTTTTCAGCAATTCTACGTGATATTTTGATTATTTATATATTGAACTATACAAATCTAAAAATTATTTCATAAATATTTAATTTTATGAAAGGATGCGATTAAACATTCAATCAGAATTTCACTTGACATTAGCCACAATATATAATATATAAAATAAGTTTAAACGTTGAATAGCGACAATACTGTAATTTTGAAAGTATTTCAAGAAGTATACTATTATTGAATTGTGTACTTGCCTAACAGCTATGTTATTTAGACACAACCTAGCCGTGTTCGAACGAAGTTAAAATATAAGTTTTTAAAGTGCAAATGTGCATGTGTAATTTGTAAAGTGATAATAATAAATTACTAATTTATTTTAATCAAACTAAGTAGTAAGTATTGATTTGCTCAACTTGTTAAATTTGTCTTAATATATAGTTTTTTAATTTATAATTATTATAAATTTTTATGATAGTGAGACTCAAAATTTTCTTTATAGTTTTATTTTAACATAATGATCTAAAGATTTTTGTATATATTTAAAATTTTCATTGGCGTCAAACCCTAACACTTGAATCTATTTCAGATAACATAGCCTAATAATGTCGATTAGTATCGAATTCGACATTATTAATTGGACTATGTTACCCAAAAACAAATTTAAGTATCAAGGCTTGAATTAATTTGATGCATCATTTGTTGAACATATATTGTTGGCTAACATACACGCAAACTTCATTCTTTTGGTATTAAAGCTCTGCTAGTATTATTGTGTTGTTGTATATGGATTAACATATTAAAGAACTTTTATCCCTTGTTTTACCAGGTGAGAGGGAATATATGGCAGAAATAGGCACAATTGGAAGGCTAAGGCATAGAAACATATTACAACTTCAAGGTTGGAGTCATGAAGAAGAAAGTCTTCTTCTAGTATATGACTACATGGCCAAAAAGAGTCTAAACGAGTTCCTCTCAGGAAGATGTTTTCTTGATTGGAAGACAAGGTACAAGATACTAAATGGGCTGGCCTCAGCCTTGTTATACCTCCATGAAGAATGTGGTGACCCTGTGGTGCATAGAGATGTCAAGCCTAGCAATGTCATGTTAGATGCCGATTTCAACCCTCGTCTTGGCGATTTTGGACTCGCTCGATTGCTTAAAAACACGCAAGGAGTCACTACTATGGTGGCCGGAACATTAGGTTACATGGCCCCAGAGGTGAGTTACACCGGCAAAGCAACAACCGAGTCTGACGTCTATAGCTTTGGAGTGGTGGCATTAGAGGTTGTGTGTGGGAAGAGGTTTAGTAATCTTCTAGGGGAAAGTTGTTTAGTGGATTATGCATGGGATATGCATGCAAATGGTAAACTTGTAGAATGTGTGGACCCTAAACTTGGAAAGAATTTCGATGAGGGCGAAGCCATCAGGATTTTACGTGTATCACTTGCGTGTTTGCATTTAGATTCGAATCTGAGACCTACTATGAGAAAAGTGGCTACCGTTTTCAGGAATAAAGATGAACCTATTATTGACCTTCCTGATACTCGTCCCAAAGGAGTGTATGTGTCGATACATGGATTTTCAAATCCGCCTAGCATGGCGAATCCAAAATCGGGTAACCCGTTGTTGGCATGGCCCGAATACCCTTCTTCTAGCCACACTTCAAATTATCCTGATGATTCTTTGTTGATGCCTCGTTAACAAATGTTATATTATTAATTAGTACTCTAGTAAGGTAGGTTTACTTTAAAGAAGGTTTTAGCATAACATATGATTTTGCTCCGGCTTTGTATATGATAATGTTGTATTATTATAAGATTGGAGATACAAAAGTGTTGCATAATGTATATATATGGTAGATGTTTTTGTCTTGGTTGTAGTAATAAAGTTGCTTGTTTTTGTCTTTTATCTTGGTCTATTTGGTTATTGATACTAAAAGGTAGTAATGACACTGAATTGTAGTGTAAATTTTCATGAAATGGCCTATGTTATTTCCATGGTAATGAATTTTTTATCATTTTAAAAAAATTCACAATTTTTACCACCATTTTAAATGATAACATATTGTAATAAATTTTTGAAAAATATAGATAATTGAAGGAGAACAAGCATAATTATTAAAATCGTCAAAAAAATTTCCTATCAAAATTATACTAACTTTCCATTATAATTTTCATTAATTAAAAGCGACTATCAAAGGAGTAAAAGGTCAGGAATTATCCCAAAACATAACAATGATTATCAAAGGTGATTCTACCATCAATGTTAAGAGTGATTCAGACAAATCCTCCTTTTTTTCTAAAATTTTCTTCACAAATTCTTGTACACGGTTTTATCGTGACATGTATTTTATAGATAAGTTAAATAGCTTAATTATTATAAATTAGTATCATATAAACTTATTTTGAACTTGTCTCGCATTTTATAGATAAGTTAAATAGCCTAACTATTATAAATTAATACCATATGAACTTATTTTAAACTCGTTTCACCAAGAGACAGTCTCTTATAAGAATACGTTAATTTTCTTTTCTTGATTTTCTGATATATTTTTGGGCTAACTTTTTTCTCCTCTTCCCTTGGCCCAATACTCAATCAACTCATGATTTTAATTTACTCTAAGAATCATTTACTAGTGTAATAATTATATAAACACAAATTCTTAAATAATTCGGTCTCATGATGAAACAATTTCTTTTGTGTTGGCTCGTACATAGTTAATTTGTTAAAGTAATCACTTAGAATTTTAAAGTAATTAATTAGAAAAATAGACTAATTATAAATTTGTCTCATATTAATACAATCTAGAGAAAATGAATTGTTATATAAATTATCTCAAAAACAAGCCAATTATCGATATCAATTAATAGCATTCAACTTATGCATAAATCCATATATTTACAAATACTAATGCATGTGCTAGCTAACTTGGTCAAGACTTTGTAAATGTTGAATTAAATTGATTAAGCTTTATGCTTGGGCTAAATTTGGGTTATTTATCTCTTCTTCGTAGACTCACGACAATAATATATTCAATAATAATGTGTTTAGTTATAATTAGTAAACTAAAACAAATTCAAAATAATATTTTTTTAGAAATTTCACAAACTTTCATAAAATGCCAATGATAGCACTTTTGTAACATTTTTCACATGGTAGCATCCAGTTTATACCTTATCTAACCGTCGTAACATTTTTCATTAAATTCTTAAAATTTCCGTTTAATCCACCATTTTGATGTTTCCACCCTTATTAAGTGTTGGTAATTGTCTTTATAATTTGCCTTAAACATTTGAGAGCGTTGATGAATTAAACGATAAATTAAACGTCAAATGGTGGATTAAACATTTAAAATCATAAAAATAGTTTTGAGCAAATTATAAAGACAACATTCAACACTTAATAAGGGTAAAAACGTCAAAATGGTGAATTAAATGAAAATTAAGAAAAATTTAAGAGAAATTGCTCCAGCAATTAGATAAGGCATAAACTGATGCTACCATGAGGAAAAATCCTACAAAAATGCTACCACTGGTGTTTCATAAAAGTTCGATCTTACCATGTAAAATTTCCCTATTTTTTTTAGTTATTTGAGCAACCAAAAAGCTGACTAACCATTTGTCCGTATACTTCCAAGTCATCAAGTGTTTTCAAGAAGATTTACTCAGGTTGTGAGCCCGGAATTCGAGTAGGAGCATCAAGAAGCTACCATAGTTTCCCATCAGATGAATTCAAGATTCAAAGATCCAAATAGCAGAACTCCTTATCAAGATCTGTAACCAGGTGATCACTAAAATGGATGAAAGTCATGAAACTAGAATAAAATTCTGTTACATAATTTAACAATACATTTAAACATAAAAATATTCGCAAATTCATACAGGGTGATGATGCACCATAGAGGCGCTTTCGCCTCTCCTTGAACGAAAACTTCACCAACAAATTAAAGAAAACGACAATGGTTTAGTTAAAAATATCTGCAAATACTTGCAGGATGACGATGGACCATAGAGGTGTTTTCGCCTCATTAGATGAAAACTTCACAACAAATCAAAGGAAACGACAATGGTTTAAATCAAATCCACCCGATTATCAATGCGGAAAGATTTAAGGAATTAATAGAAAGGAGCGCGATGAGGTATTCCCTTTCTCTTGCGAATCTTCTTTGGCGCTGGTTCTTGCTCGACATCTTGACTTGCTTCTTGACTTGCGTCTTCTGGGGCTTCTGGCTCCGTGTTATCAAGCAACAGAAATGGAGGTGAAGATTCATCTGGCTTTTTCAAAAATGCATCGACCTGAAAACATATAAATCTCAAAGCCAAATTAGTTTTCACTCGGTTTGATGGAACAAATTGTGGTGATTGGAAGAGATCAATGATCAGAATTAACTGCAAAGAATGATATGGCGCTTGTAGATGAAAGTCTTGCGCGACCAATAGCTAACTGGGAAAGTCTCGAGGCAAGGGAAAGGTGTAATTATATGATCATAGGTTTGATTTTTTTGTTCATTGTAATGACTCTCTCACCTACTAGGCTAGTCTTTTGGGTGAGTTCTCATGTTTATTCTATAACAATGGTATCAGAGCCGACTCGGAATGGTGGCCTACAAATTGGTGACTCGGATTAAGCTAGTCGTGACCAACATAGCCAAGACCAACGAGGATCCAACTCGAAGTGGTGGCCAAGGTTAACCCAGCCGTGACCATTGAGGATGATCTTATTTGGTGGCCAAGGTTCGAATATAATGGAATGTATTTGAGGTCATTACAAGGTTATGGGACTCTGTCTCACATCAGTTGAATGGGAAGGTAATGTGGGGTTTGAGTAAATGACTCTCTTGGGTGAGTTCTCTTGTTTATTCAGTAACACTTTCATTGCTAATGTATACGTTGTTCATGGTCCTTCAATGAAAAGGTCTATGATTCTTGGTTGATTGCATCATCAACGATAATCTTGAAGAAATCCTTTCTAAACAGTCTTAAGAAGATGAACCCAACCTAACCCTTATTTCATCTTCCTACTCCCCATCATGGTTTATAAACGATAACATGAGAGATGCCTTTCTTAATGGTTTTTGTAACAGACAAATCGTTTCCACTGGTCATCTTGATCTGGAATTCTTCAAACAATCTGGGTTTCAGTGCATAGAAAATCTAAAAGAAATCAGATCTTTGGGCTCTTTATTAGTAAAGGTAACGTCTGTTACCCTCTAACCACTAGACTCTTATGTTAACCTAGAAATTGTTAAGATATCTACATTTCGTTGTTCTTCCACAGTAAAAGGGAATTACATTTCCATTAATAAACCCATGCTAGCCAACATTCTGATTTGAAGGATGTTTACAGTCTGAATCTATTGATAGGGTTAAATCAATTGTGAAGGAAGGGTGCTACACAACTTTTTCTCAAGGTGCATCATTTCGAGATGAATAGATGTTACTACAAAATGAAACATCAATTGTTTTACCTTGCAAGAAATGGAGCAGTAACTGAAAATTTCATGCTCAATCAACTTTCTTTTGCATGTTTGGCATGATGATTCCTCATTTGTTTTACCCCACGACCCCGTGTGTGGCAGAGGACTCAAAGATATGACTAGCTGCCTATTGCACCTGTATGGCTAGAGGCATTTACAAACAAAGATTAGGAGGTAATCCGCATTACAATAAGCTTAAGAACAAACAACTTCCAAGAGCTCTTTTATCTTTCTTATTCCTTACTTGCAAACATTAAGGTACTCGTACATTCCAATTTTACAAAAATCATCAAAATTTTAGAAAGATGGAAGACTCCATAAGACATAAATGTCGAAAGACATTATTTTACCAAAAGTTATGTGAAACTTTCAACTAAGAATGAGAGAAATCACCTGGATCCGTGAGCAATCGATATGCCTTTCTATCTCATCAAGCGGAACCACATCCTTGTAAACATGACGGTAGATTTTCAGAACTCTGTGCTTCGTATGGGAAGCTAATGACAAACAATATTGGCAAAGAGCAGCATCACAATCAATGCAATACTTGTTTGACTCATTCCGGCGAATAGGATGTTTGGAGCAAGGGTCAAAGAAGGTCCTCTTTAGAAACCTTTCAAGCCACTTAGGTTTTAACTTTCTAAGTTCAACCTATAAAAAAGTTTTGTATTAGAAAACACTGCTAGAACAGCTCAACACAAGTAAAAATGTAAGAGAATCTTGGGTTGGCCTAATGGTTACAGGGTTTTCCCTTTTATCCATGTGGCAAGGGTTTAATTCTCACCACCAACTGGAAGGATTCATTGCCTTCCCCCTAGCTTGTAGGAATTCTGTAGCATACTCCCGAGTCCAAAATATTGTATTAGAAAATTGTATTAGAAAAGACTGCTAGAACAGCTCAACACAAGTCAAAATGTACAACTTAAGAGAATCATGGGTTCGCTTAATGGTTACAGGGTTTTCCTTTTTATCCCTACAGGGGTTTAATTCCCACCATCAACAGGAAAGATTAATTCCTTTTCCCCCTAGCTTGTAGAAATTACCTAGCATACTCCCGAGTCCAAAAAAAAAAACTTAAAATGGGTTAATCTTTGACACGGATGAGATAAATCGCATAACCTTTGTGCACTGACTCAGCTGATCATCATGATCTCTCTGTAGCTCTTTCTGCGGCTGTGAAGCCTGACTCAACTGCTTATCCTGGCCTTTCTTAGGCTCTTTCGCGAGCGGTGAAGCCTGATTCGGCAGCTTATCATAGTCTTCCTGAGACTCTTTCAGAAGTGGTGAAATCTGTCTTAGCAACTTATCATAGTCTTCCTGAGGCTCTTTCAGAAGCAGAGTAGCCTGACTCGGAAACTTATCATAGTCCTCCTGAGGCTCTTTCTGTGGCGGTGAATCCTGACTTAACTCCTCATCAAGCTCTTTCAGAGGCTGTGAAGCCTGAGTTAGCTTTAATATAAATTTTGTACTTCCCTGGGAACCACCACAGGACCATTTAGATGAAACAAAAACAAAAAAAAATTCCTGATTATGCGTCTGCACATTGCATTGGTCTTCGCTATATATGCACCGGTATTTGCAAGTCAAATAGAGAAATCTATGGCCACCTAAACATGGATGCAATGAGTGTCTTTACATGGTTATTACTTATTCCTCATAGGCAAATATAGCTAATCACCGAATGGAAAATTATGTTCATCAATACAAGTCCAATATACTAGCAAGTGGCATACCATATTCACCAATCTTCCATCACCAACAAGCCAACCCTAACACACAGAACTACAAAAGTCTAAGTCACAAAATAAAAACAGGATGCTGGTAATCAATCATCCCAGGTAATCAGCACGTCATGGATATTCAGTAAGTGTTACTAATAATGACCCCAAACTGTACGAGATTGAGTAAACTGCGGTGGGTTCTAGAAAGCGTGTCTTGAAGTGTTACTAGCGAGATGAAAAAAGACCATAATGACCGCCTTCCTAGAACCGAAACGTCAAGTCACAAGCCACAAAAGGTACATTTGAACCGAAACTTCAAGTCACCCTTCCTAGAACCTACCATGGACCACTAGTGTCGGTTAAGACCATAACGAACCCCAAAATTCTCCACCTTTAGTTTACTAGCGTGATGAAAAAAGAAAAAGGGGGTAAAGGAGAAGAGAGGGCCATTGCGGAAGATCCAGGGATGACTTCAGATGATGATAAAAGGGGCTAGATAAAGAAGTGATGATGATATAGGGAAGGATGAAAGGGATGAAGGGGAAAGGAAGTGAGAAAGAGACAATTAAGAATGAAGTAGAAAAGGAGGTTAAGAGGGCGAGAGAGTAGAGGTTAGATTGATATTCCATCTATTGACTGTTATATAGATGTTGGTTTTAGCTTAAGAAATCCTCCATTCTTACCACAGATGAAATTCTTACCAAGTAGCAATCAGTTACTGGAAGAGAATCAATCTAAGATAGGTATCAATACAAAAGATACATTGACTACAACTACAACTCTTAAGAGATTACAAGAATGAAATAAGCATGATGATTCACATGAAATCGAAAACAAAACTAACAAGCAAAACGCAAATTACCAAAAAATGATGTTTTGCCCATAGCATTGCTCAAATTCTAGTACAATATGTCTATGCACCCTACTACTGATCTTAGAAAACTGATTGGAATCTACTTTTGAAATGACAGTGAAGTAAAAGAAAAGGCAGCAGATGCTAATTGGGATAGCAATTGGCCAATTTGAGTTACTCCAAGAAAGATTTATTTGATGAAAAACGGGTATTTGGTTCACAAAAGTGGCTATAGTTTGGAGATATAGAGACAGATTTGCTATCTCTTAGAAAGCCTACTCGGGTCTTGGCCAGAAAAGAAAATGGTTCAGCTACTTTTTTATGTCGAATGAGTCGGAGAAATCAAGACAGTTTAAACCCATTTCGTCGTCCAGTAGCTACAACTGTTTGTTGATATGCAGAACCATGGGACTAGCAACGAAGAAAATTTCCCTTTGCATTAATATTCACAACTAAAAAATAAAAGAAACATTCTCTAGAAGATTCGGTTTCGCAAAATTAACTATCAAGGATATTTTATATTTTCATGTGGACACTAGATGTGACAAAAGTTCTTAAAGATCTGTTAACAAAAGTAGCAACAACGCACCTAAATACGACAAATTGAACAAAAAATCGATTAGCTAGTATTGAACAGGTACATGGCCCTTAGAGTCGATGTTTAGCAACAGCGGCAAATACTAGAAACATTATATTCTTGTGAGTTTTCAGCTGAATACGAGATTTATGGGAACGGAGAGAAAAATGAACAATTGTTTCCCATTTCGTCACGTGTTGAGGCACAAAAATGTTTATCTAATGTCAAGAGAACACCTGCCAACGATATTTGAGATACTCCTTGTTATAAATTTAAGAATATTGAATGTAACAAGAATTATACAGATTGATGGTCGTAAATTTGTTATAGTAAGTTAATCGGTAGTTATCGGCGTTGGAATTTAGTAACAATTAAATCTTGGCAACAAAAGGAATGAACTGCACATACTACCTTTGTCCGCAAAAGATGGGAGTCCCTCCTCTATAAAGTTAATTAAACTCAATCTAAGAATCTGACTTTTATGGAGGACAATTGTTTTCTATTGCTCATCACATTTAACGGACTGACCGGATTAACGTCGCAAAACGTTGCAAAAAATCCATCTCTAGATTTATATATAACAATAGAGATCTAGTCACTGATTACCCACGTTCTCTTTTCATCGTAGAAAACAAAAATGGAATTGATACAACATATAATACTCATACCAATATTGCCAACCAATCAAGATCCGAGACTGATCACTTCTAGTGGATCTACTTCAAGTTCTCATATTGCTATCAATAATTTATAATTATGAAATCATTTGAATTTTGCCCTCCTTCTATTTACATTTTAGAATTTGTAAAATCATATGGTTGTTACGTTTTAACGTTCTCAACACAAACAAATTGGGTTTAAGAAGTTCAAACGTACCTCAATTGCAATTCTAGCAGATGAAGCGCTTTCCATTTTCTCATCAAGGGGATCAGATTTTTCCTGAAGAACACACAAAAAAAAAAACAAACGGGAGAAGAAAAAATTATTATTAGTATAGTACCAAAAATTTCCTGAAGTTTGAAAGACAAAATCAGAGTCGATCAGCTGAAAATCCATATGAATAAACCTTAATCAAAAAAAGGAGCAACAATAAGCGAGCTTCAAAATGTGAAGTGTTACTTGTCGATTCATGAGATATTTAAATAAAAACTTACATTGCTCAAAGTAACATGGCATTTTGCAACACACTATAGGTGAAAGGTTTAAGAAGATTTTCAGCATAAGACAAGATACATATTAATGGGAGGTTTAATGCTATTACTTGCTCCCCCATGAAAAACGCAAACAATTAGTTCATATAAATCCAAGTTTTTCAGAATTTCAAATTTTCAAGCCAATAGAAAACCTTTTAGGAAAAAAGTACTAAAAGACATTAAATACGTTACAAATAAATCATACAACAGAAAAACAAATTAAGTAGAAAATTTTTATTTTGTAGAACCGTGAAGTTGCAATTATATCTCAGTTGTGCAATACAATATTCTATGCAAACTTAATAAAAAAATAAAAAAGAAAAAAAAAAAAAAAGAAAAGAAAAAAAGAAGCACACCCACTAATTTTTTTCAATGTGCAATCCCGAACAAAAGAAAAAAATGAACAAATCCGGAGTAAGAAATGATCATCTACCTATTTTTCAAAGTTACAACACCAACAACAATGTCGATTCCAAAAGTATCACATGTTCTAGTGGTCATTGCAACCAATAGCATAACTCTCCAATTGAGATTCAATAACAAAATTCTGTTTCAAATTTTACATCTACACAGAATTTTATTTATATTTTATTTATATCTTCTTTTTAAAATATGCATTGAAATTCAGCAAAAGGTTTTTAAATCAAAAGGTTTCAATTTAAAATCAACTAGTATCAAATAACATTTCCTATATGATAAAAGGAACAAAGATTCATATAGAATAATAAAAATTGTTTGATTGTGTACCTTGCTTGAATCCATTGGCCCGAGGTACAAAAATGAAACTTGATCAGTAACAAATGATTGTAAAAATTTCAATGAAACTGAATTTTGAGTCAATATATCATTCAGAATAACATGGATGCTAATTAAAAAGCCTTTTGTTTAATTCTTAGGTTTCTTCAAAATTTATTCAAAGGGGGGATTTTTTAACAAAAAAATAAAAAAGAACACTTGTCTATTCCAAAGAGGAAAGCTATAATCTTTTTCTTTTTAGATAAAAATTTCAGAAATCTACGATATCCCTTCTATAAATGTCTAGTCAAGTGCGAACACAAAGATACTATCACCTGTATCAGCCACCTAATTATCATAGTTGCCTTTTTTATGCAAAGACCAACATTCAGATGACCAAAAACAGAGAACATCCGAACATACCTAAACAAGATTTTTCAAGTCCGGATCTCACTCAAGCCAAGTATGCAAACACACTTCGATAGAAAAAATTATATCTTCGGTTAAAGGACAAAAGGGATAATACGTTAACTCTACCAGCTCTATCAGTAAGGTGTTCTACATCTTTTTAACTGTGATTTGTTGACAAAGATAAAACCCCATACATTTAGGAGTACGTCATTACGACCCTTATGGTAAGGTTTTTCAATAAATTCACGGATAGATAAATTCTATTTGTGCAGAACACCTCCATTAGTTACCTATCTAAAGCCTAGATCAATAAACTATTCTCGAGTCCAATAACTCTTATTCTTTAATTTATGATGATAAGTTGCCATCTTAGACTACTGAATGCATATGTGATCCAATGAAAATTTCTTCCTCTCAAGCTTATTTTTCTTGAACTGAACTCAAATAATATAAAAATTTTTGAGTAAATTACAATAAGACTTTGGAAAACAGTAAGCACCCGCTTCATTTTGTCCTCCAATCTCTTCATCTTCCAGTTTTTTCTTCTACCTCATCAAGGAAAACAATTCTTGCTTTAATTATATTTTTAAAGAGAAGACGATGCTTTACTATGGCACTTGTTAATATCTATAATTCAAATAAATCTTGAAAATAATGAATTCATTTTGCATGTTTCAAGAAGTCATACATGCAAACAGTCCTATGAAGAGTAAGAATTATAGGCATGGTGCAACTTACGAAAGACAAAAAGGTTATGATGCAAGGAGCAAGTAACTAAAGCACATAGCCACATAAAAGGCAGGCCTTATTATGTGCAACAATGAGCAATATTATCCGGTGACCAACATAATTATAGCTAGTGCAAGGATCAAACTAGCATTATTGACATCATCCAGTGACCAACAATGAGCAATATCACCTCTACCCCAATGTATACAAAAGAAAAGTGCACATTTATGCAGTATGGCATTATGTTGTTGAATTCTTTGTAAATAGAACAACCCATGAGCTCAATAGTCTTTGCTTATTATCAATATCCTGGAAGTTAACATTCTCCAGGAAAGCAAAAATTTCCCAAAAAGGGATTCATTCAATGATTACAATGGGCAAGGCACAATCACAAACAATGTCAATCGTAATTTCTAAAGTAAATGAGTAAGCTTTTAGTCACTACTCATTTCAAAAGTACACAAATGTAGAACTTATTTTCCATACAAGTCCCAATTCGTGGAAAAAAATGACCGGTAACACAACAAAAAAGAGAGGGTTGAGGGAACTAAAGTTATGCTAAGATTGAATGGAATGAAATAGAGGAAAAGGAAGGGATGGCATTTCCTTAATTTGGATACCAAAAGGGGGAGGGGGAAATGGAGGGAAGGGGATAGGGGAAAAACTCTAGATATTCTGTTAAATAAATCCTTCCAACATTGAAAAGGTTTGAAAGGAAACACATTATTCCCCCCCCCCCCCCCCCCCAACAAATGTTCTCCAAACACATTCTAAAACTTTTCAACATGAGAACTCCAAAAAATCAGAACCATATCAAGAAGACATTCAAGAAGATCAATATTTCAATTGAGTCTTCGCCTTTTCCTTCCAAGACCTCCTCTTTTCCCCTAATATTCAAACATTCACCAAATGACTCTGATATCTGCTTCTGATATAGTGACATTCTCCTTTTACAGCAGTAGACACACACGTTTGCAAATTGTTCCATCATTGTGTCGTAAATGCATGCTAATATTGGATGAAACAAAGGAGAAAGAAAAGAAATACACTCACATTTTCCGAAGGAATGAAGTGAAGATTAGAGCTGTCCTGATATACTTCAGACAGGATGCTGACAATTTCATGAGTAATCTGCAACATGTATAAAATTTCTTTCATGTCTTCTCATTTTCTATAGAATCTTTACAAAAAAGTTAATTCAACAAGTAGATGTAAAGTAAAGAACACAACTAATTGCGTACCAACGTGGAAACATCAATCTCACCATCACTTTGTTTATAGGATTCACTTTCTCTCGACCTACAACGAAAAACCAATTTGTCAAGATTTGGATAAAATGACAAAGGGTTTGGCTAATAATGTTAGACTTTGGCTTACATTTTCAGGTTATCAAATACTTCACTTGCATTTTTTTGTTGAATGTTGGAATATATATTATCATGGACCTATACCAATAAGATACAGATACCTTATACAGATGATAAGTAATCACTTAAAATAATACTTACTCCGTTCTTTAAATCTTGCTTCATTTGACCATCGTGCACTATTCATCAGTAAAATTTGACTCTTATATTGTCGTTAATCTATAAGTTAAAACATAGCCATATGAAATCTTGTTTGAATTGTCTCGATCTAAAATATATTAATTTGTAGTTTTCATAATTGTTTGATAAACATAAATAGAGATATTAACAATTGAAAACGATTAAAGTTGTGCATTGGCGATGTGAAAAGTCAAATGGTGCAAGATTTAAAGAACGGAGTTAGTAGCCTTAACGGAAATAACCCACTCAGTTTACCTCATTCTCATTTAAGAATTTGAGGTCACGGCACTTGATTTCTTGAAACTCTAAGTTGTCTATTCTGCAATGTAACTTTGAGATCTAAAAGCATTTCTCCCAGTTTAGTCTCCATATCTTAGTTTGAAGGAACTTACCCTTTATTTTGTACCAGCATTATCTCAAACCTCTGCTTGACTTCGGTATCCAAAATTTTTTCTGCTTTTTCCTGTTGTAAATTCAATCTTGAGAAAGTATCCAACATAATCAAAACAACCATACATGAAATAAAAT
This sequence comes from Amaranthus tricolor, assembly GCF_026212465.1. Taxonomy (NCBI): domain Eukaryota; kingdom Viridiplantae; phylum Streptophyta; class Magnoliopsida; order Caryophyllales; family Amaranthaceae; genus Amaranthus; species Amaranthus tricolor. The sequence goes on along the minus strand of NC_080062.1, from coordinate 6,603,480 downwards.
TTCTAAGTCAGCGACAACCGAAAAGAAGCTAAGATATTAAGTATGTTTTATCAAACTTAGAACCTCTAGTCTTTCTTGCAAAAACCCGTCAAGAATCTCCAACATATTGTCATAAAGATTGCAAGAATTGTAGCAACCAGTCCGACCTTTAGTCCCTGCCTCCTGCAGCGAAAATGATCAAGTATGGTCAACTAGTAATCTTTGAAATAAACCATTTTTTTAGATATTCTTGGCCTCTAAATTCACCTAGGTAGTAACATAAATAAGAAACAAGGTCCCCTTTTCGTTAGGATGCACAAATAGTAAAATAAATTAGGTTAAAAAACATCATCATGAGACGAAAGCCATCTTAGCTGCCATGATGCAGCCTACACAGGAACACCACACAAATGCTGCAAATATATACGGACAAGGCTAAATTAGCCGAAAGATGGTTATTAGTTCAAGCACGAAAAGTGATCCTATTTTTTAGGGTAAAAAGGTAGTTAAAATGCCTCGAGCCCATGTTAAACTATGAAGTTGAAGTAACCCATGTCATAGACTCATACCTATAAGAAGAGCCCGATTAGTGTCACATGATTCACTAATAGCTTTGTGAATCGTGAATCGAAAAAAGCGAATTATGGTATATTTTAGGCTATTTTTGCACCATTGAGCAAATCATGAATCCAGAAAACGAACTAACTAGCGAATTATGTTTGACCGTACAAAACATGTACCCAAAAACGGCATAGGTAGGTAAGTAGAGAATAATTAGGGGCATGAAACAGCTCTCTCTAAGTAACAGGTAAGCATCATTACAACAACAACAATCTCGGAGCCTTAATGCCAAAAGATTAGGGATCGGCTAACTAGGTAAGCATCAACGCTAGCATAGTAGGTTACCTCCATAGAAATGCATCAATTCCGTTGTTATGCAAGTATGATTCTCAAACCTAATAATGATAGTAGGCGGATTCTCAGTTTAGTTCTCTTCAAAAAGACAGTATTGGAAATGAATATACTCTTCAATCACCAAAATTTTCCAAATTAAAATTCATCAAATTGTTCCTATACTAATATGATATGCATCAATAAACTTGGCAACAAAAACTCTTAATTTCAAAACCCATATGCAAAAAAACTTAAAACTATATTAATATGATATTTATCAATAAATTTGGCCAAAAAAACTCTAAATTTCAAAACCCTAAATGCAAAGAAGCTTAATCCTATACCAATATGATATGCATTGTTCCTCAGTTACATATACCTAAACCTTGTATCTACAATAATACATAAAAATGAAAAGACAAAAAACCATCCCCTTCAAATTACTAAAATTCAGTCAGCAAAATTAGAAACATATAAATTTCAAAATTCTTAAATACCCAAATAAATTCAATACTCAAAAACCCAAAAAAACAAATAATTTAAAATTGAAAGCCAATACAAAAAGGATAATTAAAACTTTCTTCATCCGTATTTTTCCCAAAATAGAAATAAAAGTATCATACCTTCATCATTTCACCATTTTGAATCAGATCATAAGATTACATGATATGGACATTGTATAAGGAGAGATTTTTGTGGGTTATACAGCTCAAATTTGAATTTGGAAATTGCATAAGAAAAAAAGGTATTATCTTTGAAAATTAAAATCTTATTTCTTTTTCCTATTTTGGGTGTTCTTCCGAGTTCAAGATTTGTACTTGCTGTGACAATAAAAACCCTTTTTGTTATAGTTTTAATTTTAGTTTGAGAAGATAAATTTGCAGAGAAATGGAGATTGAAAAGAGGGAATGAATGCATCTGCAATTCCTAAGCAAATGTCACTTCTAACAATGTGCTTTCATACACTCCAACGCAGGTTGTTGCAGCTTTCTTTATGACCGGAGTAATTAATCGTGAATATAATATTGACATTCACTCTCAAGTCTCAAGTTAGGGTGGGCAAGGATTTAGGGGGTGTTCTAGTCATCTAGTTGATTTTAGATTTGATGTTTTGATTGGTTTAAAATTAAGTTATGTGTTAAAAATTCATATTATTTTTTACATGATTTTAATTTTATTTAAATTTTGATTAAAGTTTAATTTGATTATTTGGTTGGATAAATATTAAATTATCAGTGTGTTTTGAACACTTCTGGAGAAAATGATAGTTAGTAAGAATTGTATTCATGTTGGTTAAGTGGGAAGCGCTACATGTTTCAACTTATACAAAATTTGTTTTCAACGCTACAAGTTTTTAATATTTTCGCTCAAAGTGTTAGTAATGCATTAATAAAATTTCAATTTTTATTGATATCATCTAAATATTAATTTTTAAATTACAATTTACATCCAACATAAAAGAATTTTGTCTTTGGAGGACAAAGCATCATTGTTATGTACTTCTATATTATATAAAATCGCAATTGTCAATTGTCTCATGCCGATAAAAAAAGACTCAAAATCATTATCCTCCCAAACAAAAAGTGGTTGAGAATGTAAGTTAACAAGGTGATAATGAAGATAGGCTATAGATGTAGCGGATGCACCAAAGTTGGTAGTGCTTCTACGCACACATGTTCATCCTAACTTGTTGTATGCTTATCTACTTCTTTATGTGATTAATATCTCCTATTTTAGATAGGCTAAATATATTAGTTTTTATGCCTAATATTAGTCTTGAACAATGTCAATTTTGTAAGATATTATGATATTGTTTGCATTGTTATTAATGTTTGCATTATATCATTGCTTACTTTTTTTTATTATTGTTTGTTTTAAGTTTAAGCAAGAGAAAGGCGAATGTAGGGAAAAAACGCATTTTGTTGATGGAATGATGACAAGATCACTTAAGTATTGCCATTATAGATGACAATAAATTATAAAACCGACTTGATTTTGTGAATTCAAATGCATTTTCTATAGTGAGAATTTTGTTTTGTTTAAACTCAACAAATCTAAATCAAATAACATTCTTATTCTAAAATATGGATTCAAATTACACATGTATCGTGTAATTCTGGTAGACTTGTTTTAAAACAAAAGTTTTTTTTATCAGTTTTCAAATTTATACTCATGATTTTTTAAAATCTTCATCCATTTTGCATTTCAATTTCATCTATTGCCCTTAACTTGGATTATTTTATTATTTAATCTTTATTCTCATTTATCATATTTAATTTAGTAATTAATTGAAATTTTCTATATGTTATTTGATAGTTTTGAGATTCTATGAAATCTTATATATTCTTGAAATTAAAGCTATGAGTTCTCACAAATGAAAAACAAGATGAAAAACAATATAAAAGTAATATAAAGAATAACACACAATGTGTGAAGTGTCTTGGATACTTCTCCCTCAACATATGTTTATTTATAATTGGATTTAACAATACAAATATAAATAACCCTATCTTCTTGAGAATACACTTTCAAGACAACTACCAACAATGGCGATCACAAATACTTATACAAAAGGAAGAAACTCTTATGGTAAACACTCTAGCCCCTCAGTTTATATTAGCCCTTACTCTCAAATGTTGTTGTATTGAATCTATGAATGCATATGCCTTTTATATAGAGGGTATACAACATTATAGAATCACACATTAACTCTATAATAAATCATAGCAATGAACATAAATAAAGCCCCCTATCAATGCCCCCTATAAATAAAGCATCCTAGGCTGACCGCTCGAAGGAGCAACCCTCTTGCTCGAACGAGAGATCATTATGTGAACCTATTGCCTGTTGATCACAAACCTACTCGAATGAGCAACATATATGCTCGAACTACTCTTTTGTTTTTCTTTTATGTGCCTTGTTTGAGCAACAACTCTACCATGCCTTACCTTGCTCAAGGCATCGTCTTGCACCCTTAGTGAAGTCTCTTAATGCATTGTTCAAAGCCTCTCTTATCTTGTTCAACACATCTCATATTCCCCACATCGATCACCTCATGTGTCGACCCAAACCTCAACACATCCTCATCCTCCTTCTCCAAAATACCCAATAAGGCATGTTCGATTATGCGCTCAAAGTCATTGATATGACTAAGAGTTTTGACACTTACATTAACAATTCTATTAATATTGATCAAAGAGGTACGTTGTGACCTTCGATTCAAGCATAATAAGATCACACAAGATAAAATTGTTCTCTTTCCTAATATTTGGTTATTCCCATTTTGATTAAACTTTTTTTTTTTGCTTATTACAATAAGAAGTAACTAAGGGTATGTCTATATAGAATGAAATAGCGGAAAAGTAAGGAGACGAACTTGAAGGGATAAGGGATCCCTTATATATATAAGAAAATAGGAGGGGAGGGATTCTACCATAGAGTTTGTGGTAAAAATAATCTCAATCAGTAAAGCACTATGCAATTGCATAGAAGATTTAGGTTCGACTCCTACTTAGACTATTATTAATCATGAGTTTAAATTAGTTACTATTTTAGTCACATGATTATCTCTCCTATACTTGAGGTATCCTGAAGATCCTACTTGAGGTATCCTAAATCCCTACTTGAGGTATCCTAAATCCCTACTTGAGGTATCCTAAAATCCTAATTGAGGTATCATAAATGCCTACTTAAGGTATCTTAAACCCCTACTAAAGGAATCCTAAATGTCTTTTTGAGGTATACTGAATGCCTACTAAACATATTGTGAATTTCTACTGGACATATCCTAAATGCCTTGGGTAAGCGTGCAATTTATAGAGTTGTTTCACAAACTAGTAATCATCTTTTTTTTTTGGAAAATTGGCTGAAATTAATCCCAACTATCACCCGTTGGCCAAAAATAATCCCCACTATCGATTATTTTTTAATAATCCCAACTATTAACTTAATTTGTTTGAAACATCCCCCTTCCCAGTCAACGGGTTGTAGCAGGTTAAACAGGTTTCAATTTTTTTTTCCTTGTTTTTTTAATTTCAATAATAACCCAAAACCATCTCCTTCTTCATTCTCCATTACTGACCCTCCATACATCCTTCCCCACACTCAAAATCAAACCCTAACTAATCAGTAGAACGCGAAGAAACAAATTGTTGGTGTTGAAGAAGATCAATTGAAGGTGTGGAAGTGGAAGGCGCTGCTCAATTTCGGTTCATCAATGGTAATGGCGATTTCCTTTTTGTTTCTGTAATCTGTTGCTGGCGATTTCCCTTTTATTGATTTCCTTTTAATGGCGTTTTCCTATTGTTTTTGTAATCTGTTGCTTTTGAATTGTATTAGTTATTGATTATTCCCTTTTAATTCCCTGTAATCGAGTTGAAGATGTTGTTTTGGAGATGTGCCAAGGCCTATAATCAGCCTGACTTCTATGATGCCATCAAGGACATGGATGAGGTAAGTCATGAAGCAGTAGATGCATTCAAAAAAGCTAATCCAAAAGTGTTTTGTAGAGCATATGTGAAAAGGGATAGCATGTGTGATGTAATTGTTAGTAATATGGTTGAAACATTCAACAATTATATCATGAATGCTAGGTCAAAGCATCTTATAAACATGTTAGAAGAAATTAGGTCATTGATGATGAAAAGACTTGTGACAAAGAAGGAACATGCTGCTAAGTGGAATGGTATCCTTTGTCCTAAAGTGCAAGAAATGTTAGATAAAGAGAAAGAGGAAGCAACTAAGTGTTCAGTGATGCCTGCATCTACTACCAAATTCCAAGTATCTAATCATTTTGATACTTTGGAAGTTGATATTGAAAAAAGAGAGTGCACTTGTGGAAATGAAAGTTAAAGGGTATACCCTGTTGTCATGTTGTGGCTGCTTTGTTTTATTTACATAAGGAAGTTGAGTTATAAGTTGATAAATGTTACACTGTAGAGTCTTATTTACTTGCGTATAACGGTAGCATTAATCCCTTAGCTGGAGAGAGGCACTAGCCTCAGCTCAACTTTTCAATGGACCCCCCACCAATTAAAATAGGCCTAGGTAGACCTAGAAAATCTAGGTTTAAATCACCCCATGAAGACCCTAAACAACCTGACAGGCTAACCAAACACGGGGTCCAAATGACTTGTACCCTATGCAAAAGCACAATTCACAACAAGAGGAAATGCCCTGAGAAGGGTAAGGTGCAAGAGGTCCCTCCACAACCCAAAAAACCAAGAGGAAGACCTAAAAAAATTGCTACTACTCCCTTGGAAACACCAACACAACAACCTTCACATTACTTGGTGTCTGCCCAACCTTCAGCAATTGGTAGAGGAGGTAAAACAATAAGGGCGGGTCAGGGAGTTAGGGGTGCTGTTCGAAGGAGTGGAAGTGCAAGTTCATTTGCAACCACAGGCCAGGTAAATATTGAATATTTGCAATGCTAAATAGTCAGTTTCTATGTTGTTTTGACTTACTTCCTTTTCTTGTTAGGGACCGAATACAAGATCAAGGTCAACGTTGAAGATTTGTAGTACTCAAGAATCAACTTCATTAGTATTGAAGGAAAATTAATATGATTGAATCCAAGCACTATAGTGATTTTAATTTTATAGTTAACTATAATTGTAAGGGTAGCTAGTATGTATGAGTCCATGAACTATTATTGTAATTTTTTATGAATCCATGATTTGTATAGCACTGAAATACTATGTTTGAATCCAAGACATGATGACTACCAGATTTGGTCTGCACTGATTTGGTGTTCACTAACATGTATGAATCCAAGAACATATCAGTTGGTCAACACCGATTTGTTATGCTGATATCAGTAGGTCTGCAATGAATTCAAGAACATATCAATTGCAATGAATCCAAGAAAGAGGAAGCAACTAAGTGTTCACTGATATGTATGAATCCAAGAACATGATGACCACCATAGTGTACTGATATGCTGCTGTGCTGTGCAATATGTTGTTGTGCTGTACTGATTTGTAATCAATTGATATGTAAACATGAATACCAGATTATTTGCTGATATGAACATGAACAAAGCTGTGATGATTCTTAATACAAAGTATCCATTGGTTCTTAATACAAGTTGCAATTTAGTACATTGCCTCCAATTACATTGAATGTTAGTACATTGCTAAGTAAGAAGAAATACAATCACGAAACATATGAACCATGAGAACACAAGCATAATTCCTAAGGCCTTCACTGTGCCATTGAGCTTTGCATTTTCAACTTTAAGTGATGTAACCACCTCTTTCATAGTCCTCTTCTTATTCTTTAATTTCTGAATTTTCTCAACTAACACTCCAATTTCAACATCTAATTGTTCATGCTTCTCGATCTCGTTAGTGGATTTGTCAACATCATCTTCCAAATTTTTCAAGAAATTGGAGCATTTACAGGCCAATTACCACAACCATAGAATTTGTTTCCCGGTCTAGTACCTCTTTTGCCAACCCTCAATTGCGCAGGAAGACCATGGTAGCATGTCAAGCTTCCTCCAAAAAGTTCACTCCTAGATTTGGGATTAGGGTTTGAAAACATAGAAGAACAAGTTGAATTCATTACTTTTGGGGTATTAATACCATAGGTTGCAGGAACTTGAAGATTAATGAGGATTTTTTGAAAGGTAAGGGTTCATCAATGGTGGAGGGTATTAATAGGGGTCAATGGGGAAGAAGAAGAAGGAAGGGGACTAATAGATGAAGGAGATGGGTTATTATTGAAATTAAAAAAAAGGAAAAAAAAATTGAAACCTGTTTAACCTGCTACAACCGGTCGGCTGGGAGGGGGGATGTTTTGAACAAATTAAGTTAATAGTTGGAATTATTAAAAATTAATCGATAGTGGGGATTATTTTTGGCCAATGGGTGATAATTGGGATTAATTTCAGCCAATTTTCCTTTTTTTTATAATTAAACTATAATGGATTGGGTCTCCTAAGAGGCGTCTCTTAGAGAAACGGTCTCTCAGAAGATCGATTATCAAAGATAAAAGCTTTTAATTGTAGGCATATGCGTTTTGTCCATGAAATTAGTTACTACAAGTTTTGTATGACATCATCTTATCATGAGATGAGTGCATATAACTAGTCTATTTCTCTAATGGACCACTTTAAAATTGTAAGTTATCATTTTGAGATTATAAGTGACCACTCTGAGACTATAAAGAGTAATCATTATAAAACTCTAAGAAATCACATTAAGATAATAGGGAATCACTTTAAGACAACAAGTATACATTCAACAAGCCTAATAAAAATAATCTCATTATGAGATTGTCTCATTTAAAAATTTATGAATTAATCAGGACTTGTAGATTAGGATAATAAAGAATTAAATGTCTTATCACAAATTAAATTCAAAAATAATAATTATATTTTTAGTGGACAATCGAATAGTGTTAATTGATTAACAGCCAACTGTAATAATGTTTGCAGATGGAAAATAGAATGAACTAACAACGGCTTGACTGCACCGTCGTATTTATTTAATAACTTTTCATCATAAAATATACAAATTATTTAGTTGATTGGTATTAATTTTTTTCTAAATTTTTAAGAGTTTTTTTGGGTTTGAATTTGAACCATATTCACAATTGAGTTTAATATAGACTTGATACATATTATTTTTATTGTGCACTATTTTTAATTATTTATTTACAAGTTCATACTTCTCTTTACTCCATTTCGTCATACCTTAATTTACACTGATTAAAATTAATTTGAAGCGCATAATTTTTGTATGGACTAAATTCATACTAGATTTATTCTAGATTTATTCTATCTTGAAATCATACTAATAAGTTGAAAACATTCTAGTTTGGTTCTCGGTTGTTTATAGTCATTGGGGTAAAGGATTCAAGTTCAATTATCCAAATCAATGTCAAAATTAAGAATTTTTAATTTAGACTTTTGAATTTAAATAAATTATTTTGACATCTACTAATAGCTTTATAAATCGATAAATTCTTAAATGAGACGGTGTCATAGTAAGACTATTTTTATTAGGCTGTTTCATGTACATTTAGTGTTTTAAAGTAATTATTTATAATTTTAAAGTAATCTATTAAAAAAATAAACTAATTATAAATTCGTTTAATAATAAAATAGTCTCATACAGGAGGAGTTGTTATAATTCAAGTTGAAAAATGACATGAAAGAACACATGTAAAAGTGGTTTGACCCAACAAGAGTCCAATGTGGCCCAACTCAAACACATGAGTGAAGGGCTTAATGCCTTACTTTTAACGTAAATGAACCGGCACGGCATGTTCTCTTCCAAAATTAAAATCAATGCAAATTAATTTGTTTCTATGAATTTGACTTAAAATTTTACTTCAACTCAACTCAAATTAAAAAAAAAAATTTACTTCAATTCATTCATATATATTTATCTCCTACTTTACAAAAATTTATTTACTCACAAACTAAGTAAAATAAAGTATAAAAAATAACAAATTTATTAAAATAGACGAGTAAATATAAACGAGTTATTATTTTTTATATTAGAATATAAAAATTGTAGCAAAGTATGTCAATTTTAGGTTTTAATGATATCAAATTGTGTTTTTAATATTAAAAAATGCATAAAAGATACTCCAAAGTAATGTGGGAAGAGCAAGTACTCACTCATCATTGTTTGAATCAACAATAAATGTTTATCAAAAAAAATGTCATGGCCTATGTTAGTATTTGTAGAGAAATTAATGATGCCCGTCATTCATTATGATGTAAGGGGTTATAATGTATAAGGTATTTGATCGTAAAGGATTTTTATACTTAAGGAGTCTCAAAAGTTAGTTGATATTAGTTTACATTACTTTTGCTTTAGTTTTATTATTGTTTTTAGGCAGTCCTAAACCTTTAAGATACTTCCTAAACTACCATGAAAACTATAATAGTATTCTATCTATTCTTTTAATTTGTGTTACTTTTTATTTTGACTCGTCATTTTAACGTTGCAATATTTACTTCTATGAAAATGTTCCAGCTATTTTGAATCTTGACTATTTCTTTTATCTTTCTTTTAATATCGTTGGCATAAATATCATTATAATTCTTTTATATTTGGTCTATTTTATGCTGACACTCAAAATATAAATATTACTATTTAATTAGAAAGGCGAAAATGAGCGAGAATTATGGCCAAAGTATAGGTAAGTGGCTTAATTGAAACTTAAAAGTATACTTTTACAATTGAATTGTGATCCTTTCTACATCAAATCCTCCTAAGAAAGTTTAGATGTCCACCTATAAAGTGTAGCATTTGGTAGGTACCCAATCCCGACTATTGTCACTAAATATCTCGTTGAAATTGGTCTATTGACTATTTCTAATTAAGAATTACAAGCTCATTGGACAAATTGTTATAGAGAGACTACTTATAAATTGTTATTAAGAACTACTTATAAAATATTGAAAAATAATATATATTTGCTTTTATATTCAAATATTAGAGAGACCGACTAACATATATATAACTTTAACAAACTACTTCTATTAATGATTTGTTATAGAATAACTTCTGTTTGTGTGTTGTCAACTAAATCAAATAACAATTTTATAACAAAAATTGATTTATTTTTATCAAAAACTACTTATAATATAAGACATTCAAAATGCCGTTAATTTAAACATGCCCTCATGACATAGAATTTTAATCTCCATCGTAAGCTCTTCTTTATCTTCATTTTCATCTTTGATTTTTTAATTGATTTTATCATCTTTAATTGATCTGATCATTTTAAGTTTCATGATTTCATTCATAGTTTTATATCTCAAATTTAACAAAAATTTACCTGACAACCTCATTTTCCCATATAAGTAAGGATGTGGCACCAAAATTAAAATATTGAATTTGGTGAATTAAAGTACAGGGTTATTTTTTAGAATAAGAGAGGATATAGATGAGTAAAGATACGTTTAAAGTATTTGATGTTATGTTTAAAATTAGAAATGATTTAAAGTCGTAGGAAAGAATTAAATGAAAAATAAGGTAAATTTATTGAGACAACTGAAAAGTATATTATAATAATAATAAATTTGCCACAATCGCAATTATAAATGTTGTAAAATCGAATGTACGTTTAGTCTAGAATGTGGTTGGGAGTTAGGACTAAGGATGGTCATGGGGTGGGTTTGAAAAGGGTCCAGCTAGGTTCGAATACGGCTAAATCCGAACTCGAATCCGGACCCATTAATTTTTATGGATCTAGACTCGGATCCGAACCCTAAGGGTTTAAAATTTTCGACCGATACTCAGATCCATCGGATTTAATGAGTCTAGAGTCTTAAAAGGGTCTCTTAGCCTATGAAATTTTGAGACTTTTGTTAGTCTCTTTTTTCGAATTCTTATAAAGGACTTATTAGTGTATTTTATAAATATTTATTAAGTGTGTGGAGATGGAATATAAAAATAGCTTTCATCTGGATTGTGGAGTCTTCTTTAAGTTTCGTTTGAATGATTTGCTAATGCATTTAGCTGAAGCTCATGGAACATTCCCACGGTCCCACCTATCCCTGAATGATGCATGATTTGAAATTATATTCACTTGTGGTAAATTGGTTAATAGTCTGCTTATTTCTAACAACTATTTGGTCTATGCCTCATATTTCATTCTCCACAAAAAAAGCTTGTACACCAAATTATGTCAAGTGCTATACAGTATATGATTCATCTCAAGTGTCTACGGTAAAAAATATTTAATATTTTTAACCCCTGGTCCAAATCTATGGGTTCGGGTTTGGGTCTGAGGGTTTTCAGACCCAGATCTATTATTTATTTTAAGATTCAGATTCAGGCCCTTAAAAGGGTGGATCCGGGACGAGTCTAATAGAGTCTTGACCTATGATCATCGTAAAATTAGGATTAAATTTAGAACAAGTCAAATAAAGTATTGAAATCATAAACAATCTATGTATTTACATCACCTTTATTGTTGTACAGTCTTTGTGGTTCCTTTCACCTATGGGTGGGGTTCCACGATAGGGAAGGATTTAGGATTAGCCAATGGCGGAGATATGGGATTGGAAAAGGGCTAGGAGTAGGGACAGACATGAATTGGATTTGGATCGGGTCTAGTTAGACCCATATATAAACCTTATTTTTTTTGGATCTATACATAGATCAAAATTTATAGGGTCTGAAAAATTCAAACGCTAATCCAAATCCATACCCTTAGGGCCTATGACTATATGGATTGAATTTGGGTCCAAAACTATTTTTGCATAAAGAACTATAAAAAATATATAAATATATTATGCAACTTTCGTCTATTCATATAAAACTATTTGAACATATTTAACTAATAAGAATTTTCAATATTTTATACTAATTGAGTGATAAAATATATGAAGTTTTTCAACATTTAAATTCTTAAAATAAATTCGTTCAAAAAAAAATTACATAAATCGACAAAGTTTAAAATCACCAAATTCCAAAATATAACATAATTTAAAATCAAATAAACAAATATACATAATAATTTTTATATAAATTTTTTTTAAAAAAATGCACAAGGATCTATGGTCAAATCTGAATCTCAAAAGTGCAAAATACCAAATTCTAAGATTATTGATCCAGATCTAAATTCTTAAAATCTAAAAATAAGTTAATTTAAAACCTTAAATTAAGGTCAAGTCGGGACTAGACCTGTAAGATCCAAAAACCATGCTCATCATAGTTAGGAGTAGGGATGATTTGGAAAGGGAAGGAAAAGAGGTGTTTTGTTTGTTTTTTCTTTTTAATTTTTGGTTTTTTTTTTTTTTTTTAATTTTTTTTACTTAATTTGCTTTTTAAAATTCTCTTTTATTTATTTATTTTATTTATTTTTTCTTTTTAATTTCATTTTAAGTTCCCCTTTTTAACAGTTTTACACTTCTACTTATATAGCAAAATATAATATATAGACTCTATTAATATTTAAAGATAAGTTTTTTAGAAATTATATTTTGAAAAGAAGCAAATGTTATTTTGAATAAAAAAAAATGCCAAATGTTAGAAAACATCCTTTTGAAAACATTCTAGTTTGTTTTCATCAAGTTCTGTGAGAGGTCCCCTTACGATGAGATTATCATGCAAGACTAACAAGAGTAGTACAATCAGTCTAGTTTTAATTTTTTACAATACAAGATTACTAAAATGATCAATTTAAGGTTAAGTTGATCTTTAAGATTAATGCCTTTTAAAAAGTGATCAAAATTAAACACTTTAAAATTATAATTGATTCATTTAAGATAGTAATAAACTCGTTTAAAATTATAAGTTATAATTAAAAATAAATCAGCTTAATATATGTTTGATCTCACTATAGAGCAATCTTTCTTAATAGTTGATCTTAATATTTTTCCTTGAGATTTTAATGTATAAGTTTAAAACAATATTTTACAATACAAGAGTACTTTCTTTTGAGACTTTTGAGTTTATGAATAAATGATTTTTGACACTACTACAAGCTTTTTGACTTCACACTAAACATGCCATGAAAAAAAAAGCCATGAAAAAGATGGTAGTGACCCAACATGTGTCCAATGTGGCCCAAACCAAGCACGAGAGTGAGGGGCCTAAATCCTTTTGCCTTGCTTATGAGTTATGACGTAAATGATCCGGCACGCCATACTTATTCTTAAAATTAAATAATTTAAATGTTATAAATTATAATAATATACTGTATTTTATTAGGTTGTGTTTGAGAACAACTATTTTATTTCATGTTATAGATTTTAATTATGAAATCATAATAAAGAATTTGAGAATGACAAAGTTTGAGAAGTCATTTTTAAATCCTTATTTTTAGCCACTTTTTATAATAATAGTGGATTTGACTCAAATCTAAATTTGAACTTTTTTATTTTCCAAACACTAAATTTGTGTCAAATTTATATTTTCAAATGAAATAATCATTTCTAAACATAGCATAAATTTTTTTTCATGTTGAAGATTTTTTCTTTCATTTTTATTACATGAATTCAAAATTTATTACTTCCTTAAAAATTAATTTAATTTCTCCTGTAAGGATTCTTTAGCCCACTATCGAATGAAAAAAGTTTAGTTAAGATAATTTTTACGCTAAGTTTTATCCTAATTTTAAATTTTGAATTGTGAAATTCTTGTGATCAGCTAATGTATTCACAACTCTTATTTTTTTAGTCTTGTTAAACTTTGTATGTTCTCTAGTTGTGACAGTCCTACGCCGTTCATTAGTCTAGTTATTTTTCCTTTTTATTAGATCTAATTAATTTTTTTTTATATATTTTATAAAAAGAAAAGCAAGTTTGAGAATTATAAATTAGCGTAGAGGTTAAAAGTTTTCTTTTCACCTTTTTAATAAGATTTTGATTCTCACGACCAACATGAAAGACTAATTTTGACATTAGTAAATGAAAGATGACCTCAACATTGGCCATCTTATTTTTAGTAATAACCAAATTTTTATTTGAAGTGAAAAATTACACGTACTAACCTAAATGAAATCTATATACTATATACTATATACTAAAGCGGTTAGTCGGTTAGTCTCAATGATATATATCGTAGTTACACTTATTTAATTCTGTAAAAATACTAAAAATAATAAAAAGACAAATATTTAACAAATTAGTAAATATTTTGCATCCACTAGTAGTGCTTGGTAGTTGCCACAGTAAAGTAAGTGAAGAAATACCGAAAGATAAGGCGTCGATAAAGAAGGGTGTTTGAGGGTGAGTGCATCAAGATTAGCAAGCCAAGAATTAGCGAAAAGTATGGCCAAATTATAGGCAAGTGCCTTAAGTGAAGGTGACATACTTTGTACTCCGTACCCTCTTGAATTTTGATCCTTTATTACCCTCAAATTCTCCAAACAAAGTTTAGATCTCCACCTCTAAAGTGTAGTATAATTTTGCACAATATATAAAACATTGAAAATATTTTAAGATTTGGCTTCGATTGACAAAAGAAGAATTTAAGGTGAGGGTGGACCAAAAGACTAAAATATAATTGTTTGAGAGGCCAAAATTTATAAAAGTTCTGCACAACTATATCATAAAAGGAAACATTTGAAAGATAGGGGGTGATGTAGCCTAATTGGCAACCCTAGCTTTGCCTTTGCGATTGCTGTTTGGACTATGGTATTGGGCACTAATGGAATATAATGCATTTCGACATCTTATAGAAAGGAGTCCATGTCTTTAGCATCTTTGGCATTTGCTTTTTTCTTTTTCATCAATAAGAGGAATTATATGATCAAGAACATTGTGAACTTGTGCTTGAACTTTAAAGAGGACAATCTATGAATGACATTAACTCGAACCATTGTCTCACGCAATGGGAATCAGAAATTTAACATTAGTAATGTTTACAACAGAGTAAAAATTAATTATTACGAAAGTTGTCATGGTTATTCATGTGAAGCAAGGTGTGATAAGTAGTGATGGATGTTGCCTGTTGCCTTGAGGGCTTTGTAAGGTAAGGAGGGCCGTGGGTAATGCCGGTTGAGTAAGAAAAAGCTAGCGTTGTTGTAGGAGAAAGATTTAGTTAACTGAGATAGCATTTGCCTTGAGTATTTTGTTCATTGATTATAGCGTATAAAAACATGTACAATGCCATCATAAGCAATGAGATAACCAAAAAAATAATTTAAAAGATTATTTTATATTCGATGAATGATGATATACTAGAATAGTATATACTTGTTAAATCAAATAGTAGTAAATATGAGTTACATCTTCAAACGGGCAACTGGTTGTATCAAATTGTCAAAGGCCCTTTTCCTTTTCCCTTTTAAAGGAGCAATCTAGTTACAATGTATATTACGTACAAGATGCAAGTTGGAGTACAAGTGTGTACAATCACCTCAAAAACTTTTGATTGTATGAGCACATTAATTGCTAGTCAACCTATTTATTTTTTGCATTATTAACAATTTTCATTTATTCTCAAAATCTAGTTAACTGAGATTTTATTTGACTTATTTTAATATATATTTTATTGATATTAATTTTTTATAACTTTTTAATTAAATACAATTAAAAATATTTAGAATATAATTAAAATAATACATTGACAAATATACAAAGTTAAAGAAAATATTTAATTAGAATAGGATGGAGTATTGGGATTTGGGCATCATACAACAACGAGCGGGGACTCCAACGCAATTGACCAATTTAAGTAGAGTTAGTATAGGTAAATAACGATTATTTATGAAAGTAGTAAATTATTTTTATGTGTCTCCATTTTATAGGAGGGCTTTTGAGATTTTTATTTTAACTTTTTCTTATTTTATTTATTTTAATATTATGTATTTTGTCATTTTGTGGTTATTTGTAAATAATCGTTATTGATTAGGTTTTTCTAATTTAAGTTTTTTTGATCTGCGACTTTACATAAATAAGAAATACATATAATTTAATGAATTATTTTTAATATAGTTTATTGTAATCCAAAACCCAATTTTTAAAAAATTACTGTAAAAATTAAGAAACTTATATTTTAGTAATTAATTATTAAATTTAAATTGGAATCAATCAATTTTTATAAGACTTGTGTTAGTTCATATAAAATTGATTACGCTATACATTATAGTATAGACGATGAAGACCGGAGTTTACTACATGAGAATTAAGAGACATTCTTTGCGGTATTAAAGACAAGTCAATGGATCAAAACTAATAACAATTTACACATGAGCCATTTTTTTAAAAAAATTAATACACATGTGATTTTTTCAGCTTAACTTTTTATTTGATTTGGTCTTAACATAGTATTAAAAGTTAATATGATCAGATTTTACGTATTCGAATCTCATACACTTCTCTTTCAAATGAATATTTAAAGTCAAGTGTAAGCGGGAATATGCTGCATCCACACTTTTAACCCAAATGGCTGATTTCATATGAGAAAGTGTGTTATACAATACATCATAAAATCATTAATTTTAAGTTTTTAGTTGACTTATGGACACAAAGTAATCTTATGAAATACTATCTATGAATATTAAATTTTTGATATATTCTTATAAAATATAAATATATATAATAATTGAGCTTGATAGATGCTTAAGTATGGATTGGTGTACAAACCCCAACATAGATCTGCCAGCAAATTGTGCTGATTATTACTACTTTCCACGGGACGTTAACCTCTTCTTAATGTATTTTTCCTCATTTGTTAGGAGAAATTTCATATTCTTGTGACTTGCATATTCTTCAACCTTTTCTCCCTTGGCTTTTTCTATAAAAAAAATTTTGCACACGAGCATTTAAAATGTAGAAGAAAAAACAAATCATGAGTTAGTATAATAGTCGAAGATTTTTCCTTTTATCATTGTATTAAGTATTTGATTTACACTACTTACAAAAAGAATTGGAATTCGGGGGACTTATAAAAAAGGTGAGGAAAATCGAAATAATTGATCTGGAGGACAGGAGTAGAAAGGATGTAAAGGATTTAGATTTTCAGATTCAGATAATTGAAAATTAGATTAAACGGAGAAGAAAAATCTACGTGGACAATTGTTAGTAATGACATATTGGTTTTTGTAGCTGTTTCCAATATTTTGGAACTGGTTCTAGCATTGTTGTTTTCGCAATTCACTTTCATCATTTTCTTATTTGTATGGACACATCATTTTGTTTTAATTTCGTTCATATGTTTTGACTCTTTTTTAATTTCATTTACATAATTTGATATATCTTTTTATATATCTATTTTTCCTTAAAAATAATCTATTTTCTCTTTAATGCTAATTTAAGTGATGGTATGTGTTACCGATAGTAACTTAACTGTACTTGGATTGCTTATAATTACACTTAACGAAACATAATTATGTATTTAAAATTATACTAATCCGTATATAAAGTCCTAAAAGAAATAGTATAGAGGTCTATGGGGACTATTAGTATTTGCCACATATATGCACAAGTTTAGGATCTTGTATAATATCGAGAATATATGTACTAGTAATTTACATCTCAGTATTATACATGTTATAATCATAACCTAACTACTTAAACGTACAAGTCATAAAAACAATCACTTCAAGCAAAAAAAAAAAATACTAAGACTACAACTTCTAAAATTCTCCTTTAAGTATATCTTAATGAAAAATCCAATTTTTTTTTTAATGAAAAAACACACAAATTATAATGACAATCAATTCTACCATAAAAAAATAAAAAATTAAATACTAACTTTAGATTTTCAATTAAAAATTTAGAACTATTAAAAAATATATAGTTTAGAACATATGGGTTAGATAGTGGTTGTGGGCTTTTGCTTTGACCCTCGTGACAGTGGTTGTGGGCATTCGCTTTGTCCCTTATGACAGATATTTAGTCTTCACCAGTCACTATCTATATAAAGGATAATTAATTTCTCATATTACCTGTAATGATTCTCTAGTCTATCCATAAATTGAAAAATAAATAAATTAATTAACAACAAGTAAATCTCATTAATTGACTAATTCAGCTAATATATTAAGCCAAATAAATAACTTTATGGACCAATCTTAATCATGAACAAATATACTTCTATAACCTTAAACAAATAATAACAAATTACAATCAACAACTTTGGGAAGTCAAGTATATGATAGTTTAACCAAAAAAGGGTCAAAGTCAAACGAATTATAATTAAACTCGTTTTTAGCTAATTAATCATAATATATAATCTTGTTAACTAATTCCTTTGCTAGAACCAGAAGGCGTCGTTATATCCTTTAGGATTTGGGAAGCACACTGAAGATCAACGACGATGGCCCGGTTTCCTTCTTCATTGACCAAACTTTATAATGTCAAGAAACCAATACAACTAAAATTTAAATTGATAATAATTAAATTTTAAAACCCAAAAAGTGTTATGTATTCATTTAATCATATCCCTCAATCACAAGAAAGCCTTTGCCTTCTCTAACTCTCCTTATACATTGTGCTAAAAATTCCACTTAAAATAAGGGGTGAATGTTTATCAAATTTGAGATAATTCTGTGATGTTGGCTCTGATACCATATTAAAAATCCTCGTAATACATTGAAATATTCACATTATCTTTTTTTTGAGTTTGCTTTGTGTGGAGTTGAGAAAAAAGGAAAAGTTGAAATTATAATTTGAATATTAATTGAGATATATTATATACTTATATATTAGTAGCACAATTATTACTCCCTTTATATTAGAATTTGCCACATTTAAATGAAAAAGCTCATAATAAATAGTCAAACGGTAAACTTGATAAAGAAAATCTTGTATATTAATTTATAATCTTGTAATTATTTAATAAACCTTACCTTTTTAGAATTAATTGTCATAATCAAATTACATTATTCCAGCTATGCTTATTATCAAGCATAAAAAATTTCCCCACTAATTAAAAAATAATAGTTATCAAAATTATTTTTTTCTGAAATTAATCTAGATCAAGAATAATTCCTTACGGATAAAAAGCGAGAGAAAATCAATTCTGATGAAAATCAAACTCTTATCACATTAAAAAAACAAAAGTAAAAAACTTTGGTATATAATATTCCTACAATAATCAAACACAAAATCAACCAAACTTTACCAATAATATTATAATCATGTTTGTATCTTTTCTTTGAATCAGTTTGCTACATTTCATTAAAAAAAAAAAAAAAAAAAGCTCATGATACTTGTATATAAAGGGTGAATGAACTTATTCACCAATCAAAATCATCAACCCAAAAAATAAATAAATAAATTTTCTTACAATTTTCTCCATTGCATATTTACATGACAGTTTGACCAAAACACTGTCAATACAACTCCACCAATATCTCTTCTCACGACTATAAAATTCTCCTCGTTTTCAGCTAATTATTGATCTTATTAGTCCCCGTGCTAGGCGACGACGGCCGATTCGGCGAACCTTTAGGAAGCATACTAAAAAACAAAGATGAACCATTCTTGACTGGCGACGATGCCGCCCTTCCGGTTGCCTTAAAGTTGTTTTGTTTCGAAACCCGGCCGTGCCGTCTACAATTACGCAAATGTCTCGCACAACATGAGCTTGACATGATCAAGAGTGTAAACATGATCAATACAACCCATTTCAATATCTCTTTCTTGCATAATTTTGTCATGTTTTCGAGATCGAAGACCGCCTTTAGAGGTTATTGGACTAAAGAAAAAAGGGTTTTGAAATTTGTATGTGATGAGAGAGAGGTGAAATAATGAAGGGTTAAGTAAGGTTTTATACGAAGGAATGATTATAAGGTGGTGCGGTTTGGTGAAGGGAAAAAGTGGGGTTTTTTTGAGCTTGAAATTGTCAACTTATATTGATAAAAGTCATAGGACGGTAGGCTTGAATGGAGGATGTATTAAAATGAGGAGAAAATTTAGCACATTTTGTATGTCACGCGCTAGTCACGCGCCATAAGTTTGACTAGTATGAGTAATGAATTAAATACCAGCTAATCTTGTATGAGACCGTCTTACCATAAAATGGAGGCATATAATTATCTTATTTCTGTAATTGATCACTTTAAAATTATATTCCGAGTAATCATGTAAAGACACTGAATATATACATGAGCCGGCTAGATAGAGATGGTTTTACCATGAGACGACGGTCTCATTTAAGAATTTGTGATTAAAAGATAGAGTCTTGTGTAACAAGGGTGTATTGGAAATGGGATTTGGTAGCTAGGAATTAGTTGAATGAATTTTCTTTCAATGAGTCACATACTATTGTGTTCCCACTTGTCTTTACATTCTTGCTAGCCAAATGGATTGTTTGGGACTATAATAAATAGGGTATAGTCATTGTCTTAAGGGAGACATCATACCAAATCTTATTTTTATTTCATCCTAGTATAGTCATTCTCATGTCTCTTTGTTGTTTGAACAAATGTTTTGATCAATTAATGATCTTCAATGAACTAAAAAAACTAAATTATTTGATAAAAAAAAAATTTATTAAGTCATTGTAGTTTTGAGATAATGATTCAATGTAACAACAATAACAAGGCAAAAGACTTTTCCTAGGTTGAGATTTGAGAATAATAGATTAGTCTAGTGGTTGAGAACTTTTCTTTCTTTCTTTCTTTTTTTTTAAAAAAAAAAAACAAGTTTCATTTGTAATAATTTATTTTTTCATTATTTATCTTTTTATAGTATTGTTGGAAATAAGTCTCAATATGTAAACATTTAGATTTAGTTCTTCCCAAGTTATTTTTGGTGCTCAATCTTATTTATCATCATAATTCTTATTATCTGTTTAGTTTAATTCAACTTTAATTAATTGATTAATTTAAACCAATACTTCTAAATTAGTACATTCTCATATACAATTTCCTAGAAAATGAAATTTTATCTTAATTAAAAATGTATTATTTTTTTCAGACACAATCTGAGTTTGATTTTCGATACCTATCCTCCCATAGTCTTATTCTTTCATCGAACTATCATGTACTATCTTAAAAAAAAAATACAATTTCCTAGATAGACAAGCATATGCGTCCAAACTAGAAGAGTGCGTGCATGTATGATTATAATGGATCAATGAAGCGCATAACAATTTTCCTATTACAGTAACAAAAATGATAGATACTGGGAACCATTTGAGTTTCACCTTTCATAGCTATAATTTGGCAGATTGTGATTATTATTATTTTGAAATAACAATAATGCATGGCCCATGCATATAAATCAAACACAATGGAATAGTGAAAGTTTCTAACCAATGAAAACGATATTTATTATTCTATGTAAACCGACGGATTTAAAACAAAATTATTTGATGTCAATGTATTTACGTGACTAAATTTTTACCAACTTAATTAATCAGTATACATATTAGTATCTTTAGATATTTAATTTGATACATAAGTTGAATATCAATTGATATCATTGACTGACATTGAATCCTCCCTGTATGTCAATAGAAAAAGTTACATTAAGGAAAAGTTTAATTATGATAATTTAGATGATCTTTCTCTCCATGGTGTCATACCACAATTATTAATAATGGTTGTCATGCATTATGCACCATGCACGTATGATGTTCATAACCTAATACCCTTGTTCTTGATACTGGTATATAATTTAGAGTCTTCAGAATTATGAGTAATTTAGAGATGTTTCATGATTGATCTACATATTAAATTTGGGTATTTAGAAATGTGGGTGATCAAGGTCTTGGTTACTTGATAAGTAAGTTAACTCGTGAGTCAATCCGATAAGACTAATATCCTTTAACTGAATAGGTTTATATAAAATGAAAAATATTATAAAACGTCATGTATCTGGATGAGAAGTAAAGTAGTTCATAACCCAATTATATGGAAAAACAAGTCGGATATTCAACCTATAATTTTGAAAATATTAGATTTTTATAAGATTGTTGAATAAAGGGTAATGTTAAAACCTTTTTATTACGTATTAAAAAGTGTAAGACGAAATTTAATGTCTAAATATGGCCTATGCAAATATGTAAGGAGTGGGTCCTAAGATAATGGTATGTGATTGAAATTTAAAGACTCGTTAGCTAGGGTGGTGTCAAATTTAGTAAAGAAAGGCTCTTTTCTAATGTGATAAGATGTGTGCAAGAAAGTGGTATTGCCGGTGGATTGTACTGGACCTCATCACCATATCATAAAGCTCAATTATTTTTTAATCAACTTTTTTTAGACTATGGGGTAAAAGCTAAAATGAAAGGGTTTAGTCGAAAAACTTGCTTAAAACAAATTTGATGATTAAATATTTATCTGATTTTGTAAATGAACTCAATTTGACCCGATTTTAAAAAGATATTTATATTATTATGTAAAATGCACGTTGGACACAAAAATCCGACTTTGAACCAATCCGAAACATTTGATCTGAGACTGACTCAATAACCTAAATGAACGCATTTAAATTCAATACTTACTCCAATTAAGATAAAATTCGATACTTTTTGTTTGATTTAGAAAAAAAGTGATTATCATTTCTATATTCATAATTTATTGTCTATATAATTAATGACTATTAGGAGTACTAGTGTATGACTTATCCTTTTTCTCCATCATGTAAGAAATTAAGGTTATTTTGGATCAAACATTAATCGTCACTAGTTGTATCTCACACTTTGGTGACATAACCAATGAACTATAGAATTGATAGCTAGTTGAAATTGACAACATGAAGTAACATCTAAAATGTAAGAGTAGTAATCACATGTGCTATTTCATTCAAAATCAAAATCAAAAATCATATATACATTTACGAAAATTTTCAAATGCGTAAGGAAAAAAAGTCAAATATTATGTTATTTAATTTTTATTATATTAATTTTTTATTATACTTATTTAAATATATTTAATGCTAAAATAATACATTAAATAGCATGAAGATGGATAGTATAGTCATAATCCTCATATGTTATTTGATTACATGAACCTTAGTTCATATAAGGGTTTGGGGTAGGTGACTAGAGGTGTTTAATGGCCTCTATAAGCGTCGAGCTGACCCGACCCATTTTTATTACTAAAAATTATTTTAATTTTCATTTAACAAATTATAACAATTAAATTAGCATTTATAATAATTAAATTGAAAAAATATTAATAATCCCTATTGACAATATCATTTATAATATTAAATTATACATTAATTATGCTATTTACAAAGACCCGTTTTTGACCCTTATTGAGCTCTTTTATAAGCTGCTTCATTTTAATTATAATAAAGTTCTTTTCAGCCCGACCCTTCTAAAAAAGGGCCTGAATAAGGGCTTAAATGAGAGCCCAACACATTGAACACCGGTGACATACCCCTCCAAAGATCGGAAAGAGCGTGACAAGCACTCAAAATTGGCCGGAAGAAAAGCGCGTGGGCAAGAGAAAGAAGAGGGAGTGAAGGAAGACAGTGTATAATGTGAGAGGGGGACTTGACTTTTTATTGGTGATTAAAAAAAGGCCAGCTGGAAGAAGCTAACGGCCCACGTACGCGTTGCTGGGTGTGTGGGCCGTAGTCTTGGAAATTGAAGGCTTTGCAAACCAATACTTGTTTCCCACGTAATATCTACTCCTCTTGCCGGCAACATTCTATGGACAAACAAACTTTCCCACTTTTTTTTTTTTCATTTTTTATTTAGTTCAGCAGCGGATGACTTTAAAACAAAAAACTCACATTCTCATAAAATACAACTATTTTTGTTTTATAATACTCAACCATCGTAAAATACAACTATTTCTATTTTATAATACTCAACCATTTTGGCTTGACACGTAAGAAAAAGATTGGTTGATAGCAAAATATCGTTGTTTTCTCTTAATAATGACAAATGCATACAAGTAAATGAAATAAAGGGTAGAATAAAGTTGGGGTAAATTTAATAATTTGTAAGTTATTTTATGGCAAACTACATAGTTATGTTAGCAAGTATTAATAAATACTAGATAAAAAAGGAAAATATCGCAAGTATTATGAAACGAGAAGTATTAATTGAACTATTAATTAATATAATGTATGATTTATAGTTAAATCGTCTCATATAATAATTTGTATTCTTTTTTATCAATATTTGATTATTCCTCTAAGTTACTATTTACTAATAGTTCAATTTCAATCTAATTATATTCACAAAATTAATTTGCATAAAAATTTATTTTTAGAAATAAACTACCTTGTTTAATAATTATTTATTTAAAAATCCATCATTGTAATGATATTTTAAAAGGATGATTCAGTTTGCCAATCATCTTCTTTGACCTTAGCAATTGACATTGTGATAAGTGTAATTATTTACTTTTATTTGGATTATTTTTATATTTTTATATTTTTTGTGAAAACTAGTAGTGATTTCTTAGCTAATTTAGCTGTATTTTTTTTTTGTATTACAACACATTTTGGGCATATAAGCTATTTTAATGATTTTTAGGATGATTTTAATCCATGTGATTGGTTAAATTGGTATCTGAATAAGATTAATAAAGAAATAGGCAAAATATAAACATCAAGTCCAAGACTCGGCTTTTGGAGGTAATAACGATTTTTAAATATTTTGATGATCAAATATCGAATATCAGATATTTTGGATATCTAATTAGAACTTTTCAACATATCCTTATTGACATTAAATATCGAATTTCGATATTCGAGAAGGATTAGGTTAGATATCGAATATTAGATATGTTCAGATAACGGATATCCGAATTGACATCATGTTTAGGCTTCACAATTATAGATTTTAAAGTTAGGTTGTAAGTGAAGGGATGAAATTATAGCAATTGAACTTTGGTATATTAAGGTTGCTCGCTAATTGGTTCAATTTTGAGTTAGAAGTAACAACGATTCGACTTCATAAATGATGTTGGAAATACTTTAAATGTGAGGAAAATCCCCATCGTTAAAATATTGGATTGAGTAATCCTCCTAATACCATATGATTTTGGAAAAGTGAATCTCATCATGTATTGTATGCAAGTCAACACTTATTACTTGTGAGTTTGTGGGTCAGAGCCCACAGGTGCCTCATTGGTGTGTCCACACAAATAGGCCCATAAGATGATGATGTAACGAATTGTCACGACTAGGGGTGTTCAATGGGCCGGATAAGGGCCAGGTTTAAGTAAATATGGGTCAGGTTGAATAAGGGCCATTTAAATATAATATGGACTTTAAACAGGCAGAGCATTCAAAGCCCGGACTGTCCCTACCCGACCCATTTTTATTACAAAAAATTATTTTAATCCCCAATTGATAATTCATAACAATTAAATTATCATTTACAATAATTAAATTGAAAAAATATTAATAATCTCCATTGACATTGACATTTATAATATTTAAATTATACATTAATTATGTTATTTACAAAGGCCCATTTCTGACTCTTATTGAGCCCTTTTATAGCACACTTCATTTTAATTATAGTACAGTCCATTTTCAGCCCCACCCATTTTTAGCCGACTCTTACAAAGCCCTTCTAAAGCGGGCCGCATAAAGACTTAAAATAGGGATCCGACCCATTAAACACCCCTAGTCACGACCTAATAGATGTACGTGACTTGTGGGTATGTGATACTCCCAAACCCATTTTGACCCATAACTACTATCCCTAAAGCATTGTATTATCTCTCAATTAGTAATCCTAACCTCTATTCTAAAAACTTGGAGAAAATTTGTCACTCCATCGTAGTTCCGGAATGAGTTCTTGGAGACCCAACGTATTTCTTCATCATATAATAATCAAGGTCCTCTCGTTCAGTCTTAGGCCCTATAGTGAAAAAAAAAAAGCTTTAAAAAATTTAAGATGTAACAAATTATATAATACTCCTTTTGTTTTTTATAGTTAATATTTTAACTATTTTATATAAAAAAATCCGAATAACTCATATTACATAGCAAAAAACATAAATTATATATATTTTGGGCCCTAAAAACTTTGGGACCCTGGGCAAAAGTCACCTTTGTCCTTGCTAATCGACTAATAATACAATCTAGGCCCAGAGAACATCTTACCTACATTTGGTGAATTTCGCTAAATTTTGATGGATTTTGATTGCTATGATTTGCATGTTCATGCTTTTCTTAATTTTATGATTTGATTTCAAACACTTACTGTTATGAATGGTATCATGTGTGACTTGAGTGCACAAGTAAAGTGTGTATTCATGTGTGTGACTCTTGAGTTGCGGAAAACAAAAGGGTGTAATTATGTGGAAGAGTATTCATGGGAATTATTGGTGTTAATGAAGGTTAATGAAGAAGTAGAAAGGACTTGGTTTATGATTGCTCGATCAGAATTCTGGCAGAGGAAACAGAATGGTCGCTCGACCTACCCGCTCGACCGAGCGAGCCTAATTGGTTGGTCGAGCGGTCAGACAGAATGCATCCAGAAGGTATCTGTTGCTCGTTCGACCGAGCGAGCTCTCTGTTCCAGTCGAGCGGTTTCTCTGATGTGCATGGAATGCTGTTTTCGACCTTTCAAGTTCTTGGAGTTATTTCATATTATTCATTACTCTATATTAACTCTGTATTCAAGTGAGCTATTGATATTCATGTACCTAGTACTATATATAGAGCTCTCATACTCGCTCAAAAACATATAAAAACACAACCCCTAAGCCAAACACATAGCCTCTTGTTTTTATCTCTTACACAATTGAAATACTTCATTTGTAAGTGTTGTTTATACACTTTTGATATAATATAAACAGAAACTACACACCTCGGAGGACGTAGCCATCATTGGGTGAACCTCCTTAAATCTTTATGTCTCTTTTGCTTAGTTTACATTATCAAACATTGTTTTGTTCATTGTTGTTTGTATCGTTCTTAACATCGTAACGATTTTGGCAAACATTTCACTTACCATTCATATTGGTCAATTGAAGATTGAATTAAGCATTCTTTGAGACCTCATTTACAACATAATTGAAGATATAGAGCTTCAATGTATTTGAGAGAAGAAATTAAACATGATCATCAAAATAGATAATACTTCTAATAGCTTAAAGATTATGTAACAGTCATATTAAATGGGTTTTCCCTCCTCACTAAACCAAGAACACATAATCAAAATGATAAAATATCATCCTCAACCAATCTATAGATTAATTGATTAAAACACATAACTAAATAAAAGAGGAGATATAGAAGCACGTAAGGAAAAAATGTAGTATAAAACAAGAACGATAGAATTATTAGAGCTTTAATGAACAAAGCACATACACAAAGATAAATGGTATTATGGACACTTCCTCCTTAAATGGGATTATATTTCATTTACTAATCAATATTATATTTTTGAAATACCACTCACAATGCTTGATCATACACTATCAAATTAAAAGTTTCAATCGGTAATGGATCTCACTTATCCGATATAATAGGAACTCTCTAGACTCTCAATCTATCTTTTCCATTGTATTTGTCTTCTCCTCATATATTAAAACTGGATTAAGGGACCTTATATAATCCCTAAAACTTAGAATAAAACCTAGCCTAAAAACCCCAACGTGTCCACCAAATTAAGTCAAAACAGAAAATCATAAAGGGCCTTGCACCAAGGTGCTCGAATGAACACTATATGCTCTTGAATGAGCATCAACTCACAAGCATTCAGCGACTTATTCTGTTGGTTGCCTCGTTCAAGGCACCATCAAAGCATCTTGTGCCTCGTTTAAGGCGCACCGATCCACCCTTCTTGTGCACCTTCTTATCTTGTCAAGGCACCTCTTGTCTTTTAAGGCAGTCTTCATGCACTTCCATATTTTTGTTCTTTGTTGTTCCATTACCATTGCACATTAAAGATCCTCCTTTATTTCTTCCTTGTAGCCCCACCGTTAGTTAATACACTCAATTCCCTTGCATCCCTATCATTGCTCACAACATGGTGTGCCAAAGCTTGAATCATTTAATGAGCAACATCAACTTCTAGTATAGGTGATTTATTACTTGCACTAACACTGAAAAATAACAATAATTTTTAATTCATAAAAGTGGTTTAAATGAGTCAAAAAAAAACTTCTATTTCTAACTCAATTAATTTACCATAAGGATATGTGTCAAATTTTAATACTTAGTTTATAAAATAAAACTTTTAAACACTTCAATCTGACTCAAAATGTAAAATTTTTTATTATAAAATTGTTAAGTGAGACACTTAAACATATTTGACTACATAGTGATAATATAAGAATCTAAATAACATTAACATAACATTAATTAATTTTATCCCAAAATAAGCTCAAATAACTCTTAATCAAGCATGAGTTACTAAAACTACCAGTCTCCCTATGCATAAAAATTACTTTTCTTATCTCATCCACTTCTCCCTAGCAACTCTTGGATTCTCTTAAAAGAATCCAACTTTTGCAACAAAATTTGTCTTCTAAACCTCTTAATAAACAAATCAGCAACATGATCAATATCATCCTCTAACTTAAAATCTTTCCCTTCATTCTCTTTAGAATTCTTCACCATATCAATGATTGATCCTCCATCATCTTCATCATCTTCATCAAACAATGAATGAGTTAAATCAGGATATTTATCATCATCATAATTATGATCATAATAACCATTATTACCATAATATTCTATTAATTCCCTCTTTTCTACAAGCTCATGATGATCATTAGACACATAATTACACTCATTCGTACTCATATTTGTATGATCATACAAAATAATTGCCCTGTTTTGATCATGATCATCATGATCTTCTTCTTCATCCTTCAATTTGTGGGTGTTTGATTTGTCTAATAAAGCTTGGATTTTGTTAGAAAGTGTAGAAAGTGAAAATTTCTTGCTCTTCATAAGGGAAAAAACCATAAGTCTAATTCTTATAGCAACTGCTTTTTCTTTTACTCCTGTTATCTTGCCTTTCACTATTGAACTTAATACTGAAATGATATTCTTCACATAAAATGAAGCTTTTTTCTTCATTTTTGAGGGATTTATAATAATGGGTTATTTTATTTTTGGATTTGGATGATCTAAAAATGAAGTTTTAGTCTTGTGTTATGAGGCTAAGATGAGAAACTATGATGAGGAAGTGAAGGTGGTTATGTAGAGGATTGGAAAGAACAAAACTCTATAAATATAGATTAAGATAGTGATTCCAAAATCTTGTTATTAAATTAAATAATATATTTTATACAATATATGTGGGTTTAAGTTTTTAGTTGTATTGTTTTTTTATATGGTATCTGAAATATGAATATGAATGAAAAAAATTCATGAGTTTTAATTTCATTTATCTCATATTTTAAGTGAAATATTCAGCACTAGCTATAAAAAATGTATTTATTGCATTGAATTGTGTAGGGTGGCTTTTATATACTCCCTCCAATTCTCTTTATTTGTTCCATTTGGTTTTGGCATATTTGCCAATGCACGTTTTCCATCTTAAATATCTTTAATTGTGCTTGAGTAAAAATTATAAAAGTTGATATTAATAAAATTTACAATAAGACGAATAAAATAAGATCTCACATGACTATATTGTAACTTATAGATTAAGAACAAATCACGTAATACTTGATGAATAGTGTTGAAAAACCAAATGGGACATGTAAAGCGAATAGAAGCGAATATAACGTAATCTAAAGCTATAACTATCAGTTTATACTTTTAATTGAGTTAGCTTTTTGACATGATATTAGATGTAAATATTATATGACATTAAAAGGTTATATATGAGTTCAAACTTCATCCACTGCATCCTTGATTCAAATAGAGCATTTAGCGCCATGTACAAGAAAAATATTTCTACACTCACCCATCCGGTTCAAAGAACTTTCGTGTAAAGGGGCATAATAAATTATATAGTTCTATAATATATTATAATGCTACGTAATTTAAGTTTTTAGTTAATTTAATGTGTGTTAATTGATTTCATATTTTCGTACATTATAATAGGATTGTGTACGTATTATCTCACTCTCAAAGGCCTGCCATGTGCAATTTTGGATATAAAATGTTAAAAGGTGGTAAAGTAATGCTGCAGTAGCCTGTATTCGTAAAAGTAGAAGCGGAAAAAACTCAGAGATCTTCCTAGCTAGGAAAAGTTAAACCATAATACATTTAATTTGATTTATAGCACAAAAAAGAATCCTTAACCTTGAAGAAATTTCAAAGTTGAGGCTACATGCTTTGCATTAGTGATTTTGTTACATAGATTCCTGAGTTTTTTTAAATTAGATGAACCATTTTTCATTTATGAATTATGGTCATAGTTGGTCACTATTACCTTTTGGTATTGACCAACTTACATATACTTTTTGTTTTAAAAAGTCGTGAAAAATATTTTTTCTAAATATAACTTTAAATACGAACATGAAGATGCTTATTTTGAAAATTAAAATGTTTAGAACTTTATTTTGAGAATTTTTTTAAAAAATAATTTATTAAGTTTAATTTTTCATAAGGCGATCTCAGTTGCATTACAAATGAAAATATCAAAAGGAATCTGATAACATCCCGTCTTGTATGAGAACGTCTCTGTGACACGGATCCATAAAAAAGTCCCATTAGTAAAAAAAAACTTTAAAAAATGAAAATTGAATTCTCACTTGTATAGGAAGTGATTTTTTTTAATAGTTTAAGCCGACCCAACTAAAGAAGTCTTGCGGTGAGAAGGCTTCAATAGAGATTTTGTGATCTGATAATACTTGTTAAGAGCAAGTTAAATTTTTGCCCTTAAGCCCCTTAACACAAATTCTTGTGAGAGACAGTCTCGTTAAGAAGCCATCTCTATTAGGTCGGCCCATAAATAAAAATGTAG
Organism: Amaranthus tricolor; assembly: GCF_026212465.1. Classification (NCBI taxonomy): domain Eukaryota; kingdom Viridiplantae; phylum Streptophyta; class Magnoliopsida; order Caryophyllales; family Amaranthaceae; genus Amaranthus; species Amaranthus tricolor. Next base: position 6,572,389 of record NC_080062.1, on the reverse strand, counting down.
AGGAAGAGCAGATATTAAACTTTAGTGGATTGGGCCTGAAAAACATCTCTTAAAGAAACGGTCTTTCAAGAGAACGACTAGCCCCTTAATCAACAGAAGTGGGCCTGTCAAAAAATAGATGAAGCTTTTGGTACAATTGGCCTTGTAAAATCTTATTTGTACCAAGAGGCCCATGATATTATGGAAGGAACCTGTGAGTGTGGTTGGACACCCTATACGTGACCAGAGAAAATTTGAATAAAATAAGATTATTTAACAATTTAATATCAAAAATAAACTTTGTAAAAACTTAATTACCAAAATAAGCGTCCGTACATCCAAATTTAGCCTTGGAGTAAGTCGATGTTACTAACAGCGAAAGACAAAAAAAAAAAAAAAATTAAAAGTCATAAGTCGTTGTTACTAACAACGACTTAGGGAGTTGACCAGTCAACTTCTTAAGTCGCCGTTAGTAACAGTGACTTTAAGGTTAACTGATCAACTCCTTAATTTCGTAGGTTGGAATGAGGAAGTAACTGAGAACTGGAAACTTAAAACGCATAGTAACAGCGACTTACTCCAAGACTAGGTTTGGATATACGGACGCTTATTTTGGGAATTAAGTTTTCACGAAGCTTATTTTTAGAATTAAGTTGTTAAAACATCTTATTTTATTCAAATTTTCCGTGACCAGAAGCATTCTTGTAATAGACAAGACTTAAACTCTCTAATTTGAGTCGAATCTGGTTTTGTGATTAAAAGAGTAGGTGAAATTTGATGTCCAATTATGTTGACTAATATTGTTATTATGGCTCTAAATTGATGTCCAAAATGATCTTATATTAAAAATTTCACGTGCTGAACCTTGAGTTTTTGAGTTTTTCACATATATTTTTTTAAATCACTGTGGTAATCTTGAGCTTTTCTATTTGGTAAACAAAATGTTAATTTTTAGTTAAACTAAATACTTATTTCGATTGGATTTCGAAATATGTGGTTAATTAGGTTTATCACGACGTTTGTTTTCTAAAAAAATGTTATTATATTGGATAAATATAGCGTAAAGTTAATAAAAAAGTTGCCCTTTTGTCTACCACGTGGAAAATAGGAATGTCAAGGTCACCACATGGATTAAAAAAAAATATTTGTCTATTATATGAAAAAGCCAAAACTTCAGAGTTACCACATGAAATTTCCCTAAAAATATTATCTGCTTGTCTTGTATGCGACCACTATGAGATAGGCCCATATAGTTAGTCCATTACTCTAATTGATCACTTTATAATCATGATTGATCACTTTAACATACTAAATGTAAATAAGTCAGCCCAATAGAGTTAGTCTCACTATGAGACCAGTTTGTGAAATATTTTTTAACAAGTACCTTTTATTTTAGTTTGGTTATTTATTTTTCGGCAACCATAAATTGCAAAAGAACAAAAAAGACATAAAATCTTATAATTATAGTGTATTTTTGTTTCGTTTTTAGTCTACTCTACAAATCGAACAAAAGTATTAAAAAAATTTGTGCTTCATTTTGCTTTCCAATCTTCCTACCTATGCACTTTAAAAATGTTAAAGAAATTAAAAAATAAATCTGAATAACTCAAATAAAAAGGAAAAGAAATAATTCACTTATAAACTCTAAAAAAGTTTATTAAAATAAATTATTTATAGCACGAGTGATGTACACTCATCTATTTCTTAGATATGAGATAACTTTCATGTAAGTAATAAATCACGCTTTAAAAAAAAATTTAACACACCAAATTTCAAAGTGAATCATTTTGTTTGAACACACATTGTTCCCTAGCTAGAACTTTTTTCTCATGGTGGCCCTTCTTATAATAATTATTATTATCTTCATCTTACTACAAAGTTCTCCATTACAATGCTTAATAAACTCTCTATATATACCAAATCCTTTAATTAATCAAATCCTAATCTCATCCAAAAAAAAAATCTTTTTTTAATTTGTTCTTGTTAAATATGGTTAGAGTTAATACCCTAATAATCATCCTAACTCTTGTGAGTTTTTTGTTGTTAACGTCGATGTATGGTGGTATAAAGCATAGTGTGAACACTTACACACTATTAAGTGATGCCAAAAAAGGTGTTCCGGCTGCCGGATTACCGAAGGACGGCCACCAGAAAGTTGCCAAGGGAAAGATGGCGAGGAGGCTTATGCAAGATGATCAAGATTATGATTATTATGATTTCTATAGGAAGCATGAAGATATTCCAAGTCCTGGTATTGGTCATTGAGTATTGAAATTCTTCTGGTTCTTTTTACTTGTAGTATAAATATAATATTTTCTTCGAGAAACTGATAAATATATATTGCAAGTAAATAGAATAAGAGGAAGTATATATAGTTCTTCATATGGTAATGCATATAATTTTTAAGTATATAATATAATTCTATATACACTTTCAATATATTTGTATTTAAATTAAATTTTAGTTTTTTTTCAATTATATTTTTATGTTTGTTGTTGTATAAACTTGTCAATTACGTTGTATGTACGACTTCATAATATAAGTTAATTGTTATGATTTGTAATTATTGTTGTATATGATTTTTGTTCTATAATTAAGTTTCATAATAATAAACTATGTTGGGATGTTCAATAAATATGTTAAAATCCACCAACTTTTCAAATTTCTACTATTAGACTTGATGTGCTCCAAATAAATCAAATAGTAATAGTCCTTGTTCTCCTAATTTGTGCATTGTACTACCAATATCAAATTAGTTGAAACATATATATATATATATATATATATATATATATATATATATATATATATATATATATATATATATATATATATATATTTATATATATATATATATATATATATATATATATATATTTACTTATTTATTTATTTAATTCTAGAGATTTTATTGAAGAAAGTTAAGTTTGGATGGTGTATGTAGGATAACATAATGCTAATCTAATTAAATAAAAAAATTATATGTTTTAAAATTAAATTGGAAGTAGTATGATGGGTGGTTGGATTTTTAAGATTGAAGGGTGAAAGTTTATAATATAAGAAAATAGTAACTAATTTTGTGGAACTAGCCTAGCTAAAATATTTATAAGGTCTCCCATGTCCACACGAGTGGGCCACGGTGAAAATTATGTGACGAATTGTCACGGCCTAATATGTTTCACCGGTCTGAGCATTCAGAACTCTAAATTTAAGTCTTAATTATTATTTATTGTGTATTAGATTACATTAGTTTTACTCTGATTTCATTAGTTTTTAGAATTTAAACTTTCAAATAAACTTAAATATGTAACGTATTTTGTTATAGTATATTTTTCCGATTTAATTTTAAATGTAATAATCTTTCTATTGTATATTTCTCTTGATAAACAAATGCATGATTCATATAATTTCAAAATAAAATTTATTTGATTTTCAACGTGCCCATGGTGTAAATAAGTGGCGAAACTTGAGCCTTATCCAAACACGCGATACATTGTAATCAATCACAATAACACAGTCAAAGTTTTAATCATGAAAGATTATGATTTATACGTCAATATATCAATCATCTGACTAAAGATTTTTCTAGTATAACGACTATTTAGCCCTTAGTTCCAACTAATCATCATGACTAGTTAGGTTTGATTTAAAGTCTAAAAATAACGAAAGTAGAAGGATTGTGCATGTTCTAGCTTTTTCGTATGCTGAGTTGCTAAATAGATTAGATGTCTATATATAGAGAATTATTCATGAACTTGCTCTTACTTTTTATAGCATGTTATTTATTAAGGAAAAAGCAAGATGGTATTACTATTAGCTCGCCAACTACTTTTCTCATTTGAAGAATGAATTTGAAAAGAGCAAAGAATAAGGCAAAGTGTGCTATACAGAAAATTAATAAAAGTGTGTTTTTTTTTTATTTTTTTTTTATAGCCTAGGTTATGAAAAGTGTTTTTGGAATCAATATATTCTTCTTAATTGCCAAAAAAAATTAATAAAAGTATTCGATGATGAAAATATTTTCAAAAAAAGAAATAAAACAAAATAAATATACATATTAAAAAGAAAAATATAGAAAACTCATTTGAAATGAAAATTCTAAATAATTAATAGTTACTTAACCACTTGAACCTTTGCTCAAAAATTTCTATGTCCTCCACTCTAAAACTTTTTTGGGACAATTGTCCATATACTTTGACTATGGAAAACTCTTCACTTTAATGATTTTATGTTAAAGTGAAATGAGGTTTAAATTTTTACAATATTAAGATCCTAAATTGGTGGTGATTGTTAAAAGATTAGTAGTAGTCTTTTGTTGTAAAATCATCTAAGAGAAACCCAAAATTTGGAAGGTTGAGTGGAACACACAATTATTGGTGTTATGGTACTTAACTTTTACTTTTACTTTGACTTTTTGGTTGATTTTTAATTTTTTGCTTGTTTGTTGATCAAGCAGTCCAAAAAAATATTTGGTTAATGGCATTTAGGTTAGCTGAAAAGCTAGCTTTTAAATCAAAATAAAAAAAAACTAATCCAATTAGCTTTTTTTTTTGTTGCATTTGACTTGTTGGCCTACTTTTTCTTTAATAAACAGCCAAGAACTAATACTTAAATTTCACAAACATCTCCATTACCAGCTGGCTTTTTCAGCTAACTCAAAAGCCAACAAAACAACCAACATATTATGCTAGTCAAACAAACCAACTAAAAAAATCAACAACCAACTTTCAACAGTCATTTGCCAAACACCCCCTATATGAACAAGTAAATTGTCAACAATGGTACCATATTGCTCATTAAAGCACTCGCTTGAGCATTTCTCGTGCTGACAAGCACGAGAAAATGAGAACACAACAAATAAACCATTGTTTACCCTCTTAAAATTTTACTCGATTGATCAAACAAGTCATTGCTTTTGGTGATTTGGCACTCGAAATTACTCTTACACGCACAAATTTGAACAAATTTAATTTGTAAATTATACTCGTTCGAACATGTAGAAACAGTTAGAAATAAAAAGAGGGGGGTGACTTGTTGTTTGATAAGTTTAAACGTTTTTGCCTTGTTTTTGCGGAATTAGAAGCTTAAACTTAATATGCAAACTTAGAAAGAGACAACACAATTTTTACGTGGAAACCTTCTAGGCCTAAATAGAAGGAAAACCAAGACCCTCCGGGATTTTAAATTCTCTACTATATTTTAGGCAATTCATTACAATTACATAAAACAAACAAAAACTAGACCAATACTTCTCTTTCTCTTTCTCTTGCTTCTCACGAAGCTCTCTTCTCTCCTAGACTTCCCAAGTCTAGTTAAAACAATTCTTTCAAAACTCTTTTACAAAGGCCAAAAACTTAATGATAAAATTAATGAGTTGCACAAGAAATATTATTAAGTAAATTGGCAATGTTTTAAGCAAAGAATATTTCTTGTTATTTTTTCTTCACTCACACAGGAAAAATAATCGGTTAAAACAACTCCCTTTTATATAGGAGCTTCACGTAGCTTTGTCAGAAAAATAACTACCCACTTCATCCTTAATCCTAAAATTAAGGAAGAGTAAGTGGAACTTGTTTTGCCAGAAATAAAGCTACGGTTTTATTTTTTAAATAAAGCCTATTAATGTGGAAAAAAATTAGAATAAGTTTTCTCCACCTCTTTTAGAAAATGTGGCGGTTATAAAAATTAGTTATAAATAAAATTTCTTTGCCAACTAACTCATTAATTTATCTATGCAACAAATTAATTTTACCCACACATCAACTAAGAAAAATCAGAAAATATTTTCTACAGATTTTTTCGACTGACGTTGATTCTTCAAGATTTGAGTCTTGGGAACAGAGCATTGTCTCCATTCATCAACAAGTATTGTCAGATTATCAATTTAGGAACAGTAGACCTCCTGTCTACATTTGACATCCTACAATGATCTTCCTTATTTAACTTCCTTGGGTATTTTTGACATGTACAAAGTTCGCAGACCAAGTCTTAGGTACTATCAATGATCTTTATCAAGACCGGATATCGACCTGCACACAATTTCTAAAATACAATTATTTATATTAAATGTAGTCGTCATCAAAACCTAAAAAGTGGGAACAAACCAACTCATTATTTTTGGTGATTTGACACTTAAAATTACACTTTTACAAGCACAAATTAGAACAAATGTAATATGTATATACATGTATAGATTTTGCCAAATTAAATTGATTTGCTGATGAAAGCAATATGCCAACCCTACGAAAAGAGTCAATAGGAAGATCTAAATAAGACGGCATATTGCTTTTTCCTTATAGTCCTAACTTTTCAAAGCCATGTTACAACTTTTCCCTCCACTTTCAAATAATTTAGCCTTTTGCCCAATGTGGGGACATAATGGGCATATTTACGGATAAATACTACTCGTTATGTCCCATAGAATTAGCTTTAATGGCAAAAGTTATGTTATGTAAATCAAGGAAAGGATGAAACAATCACCGGCGTATTTAAGGCTGGAATACACGGACACTTCCCTGAACTGGCGTGTCCTGTGTCGGACACGTGTCGGACACGGACACGCGACGGACACGCGAAAATCCGTGTCCGACACGCCAAATGAAGTGTCCAATATTTTAATATTTTTTCAGACACGCGGACACGGCAGGGACACGGCAAGGACACGAAAGGGACACGGCAAGCAGTCAAAGACACGTTTTTTTAATAAAAACTATTTTCCTTTCTTTACTTCCCATGTTTCTGATAGATATGGTCTTGATATTGATGAATTATTACCACATTTATTATCATTATTTTCAATTTTATCATCATTTTTTCCTAATTTTTGCAACCCAAAAATGATTGAAACCAACATTGAATCTCTATCTTCTTCAGAAAAAACAAAACCCAAATCCATAAACCCTTTAAGTTCTTCAAATTCAAGGTCAAATAAACTCTTACTTAATCTCTTCTTTTTTCTTCTTGATCTGTTGGTAATTTCTGGGTTTATTCCCTTTAATGGAGAAGAAATCAATTTTATTTTTATTTTTTCTGGGTTTTTTTAAATCTTCTGATTTTTTCCCAGAAAAAATGGTTTGCAGTTTTGATGTTAGAAGAACAAAATTTAGAGAAGAATAAGAATCACTTAATTTTGTGGGGAATTTGAGGTAATTTTTTCTAGAAAGGGAATTTTAGTATGAATTGTTGGCAAAGCTGGGATTTCTAAATTTAATGTGGGTAGTTCTGGGAATTTTTTGGATTTGAATGGTTTTGTCTGGAATAAATTAATAAAGATTGTAAAATTATCATTAATTTGATATATTTATTATATTACCATTTTCGTGTCCCCGTGTCCGCCATTTTTAAGTTGGCGTTTTCCCGTACCCGTGTCGTGTCCGTGTCCGTTTTAGTGCAACGTAGATTTAAGGTTTGGAGTTTCAGGGGATATTAATTAATAGGCGAAATTTCTGGAGATTTTTATTTGTAAAATTAATAACTATTTTCCTTCCTTCCTTGCTAAAATTTTAAATACGACATACCATAAAAGAAAATAGAACAAAATAAATCAACTGACCTAATTAAAAAAAAAAGAGATAAAATAAATAAATAAGACAAAATTACTAAAATGAAGGAGTATTTATCATCAAAAGATTTCAGTATTAATTCTACATATTCACTCTTACCCATAGAAAAATCTACTTTCATTTAAAAAAAAAACGCCTAGGGACACGTGATCCCGTGGGCTCTAAGGTAGCTCCGCCACTGAAAACAATAGTAAAAGGATAGTTATAGTTTCTGGATGATCAAGAGAAATGTATGTATGCAATGAAGATGTAAGTTAGTTATCTGAAAGGACATGATCATGGTCAACAGTCCAGTGTCTTGCACAAAGTTAGAGTTCAAGGGGAGAGGTAGTGGACATATTATACCCATACCCCCTTGAGAGAGAGGACAGAAGAAATGCGTGCAAAGAATTTAAACCCCATGTAGAAAGAGTCATGCAAAAGAGTGTGGGTCGTTATGACTAAAAACAGAAATACGATAAACTCTATGAACCTACTAAAAAGGAAAATAAAACTAATTCTATGGGATAGAAGGAGTAACATATAATTTGATGTTTGAGTGCATGAACATGCATGGCAATTGGCATGGATCTCGTTATTATTATTTTTTTGATAAAGATAACCAACATTTGGGTCACTCTTTAGTTCATAAGGCAGATGTTTGAACAAGGTTTGCTTGCTTTCTTTTCTTCTTTTTCTCTTCTTGGATTAAAGTCTTTTAAATCACAATTTATGATGTTATTACCCCACATTAATGACTTATCTATTTAGTGTCACTAATCCACTTTCTTAAACATCTTCTAAGCTAATATGTCCAAAAAAATTTAGATCTAAATAAAGATGTAATATAGAGTTGGTGGAAATTAATAATTAGTGGAAAATGCCATTTACCTACCTAATGTTCAATTTTTATACATGAGTTCTAAACAAATAATAACAAATGTGATATTTTAGAGTAATATATTAATTTTATATTTTTATTAAGTTCAAACGTTTTTTTTTAAAATGTTGTAATTAGGAGAGATTCTTGGATTACAAATATACTTGTTAAATGTCACCATTAATATTTTTGGATTACAAATACGACGACAGAAAGGAAGAACTTGATAAAAATCGAATGTAAAATTTTTTCTTTAAACGGTATTTACTCTCTAATTAATACAAAATTCAATTTCCATTATGCCATTAATATTAACATTGGATTCCAATCTCTAGTGACCTTTAGAAATATGAGGTAATGTGGAGTATTAAGTTTGAACACCCTAATATTTAACATCCATGTGTAAGTTTAACAATAATATGATGTTGCTTTTACGATTCTTTTAATTCACTAAATTTATTTTTACAGATTTACTTTTTTTTTTTAATTGTACTAACGATTTTTACATAAGAATAATTTTACGAAGTTAATTTATTGAGTTAAATTGAATTACAAACATGGATGTCAATTATTAGAATGTATAAAAAGCGACACTACAACATAATTTACTTTTAACGCGATATATTTAGCGATATTTAATTTAAATGTCATTACTTTAAATTTTTAGTAATATATATAGTGGATTTAATGATATTTATTAGACCCTTTAGCAGCATAAAAAGTCATACTAAAGCTTTTCTGCAACATAAGATTTAGTGGTATTTCTCATAAATGCCACTATAGAATATAGTAACAATTACATATGCAACTAAAAGTCAAATAAAGTTTTACTAAATCACTTTATAGTGAAACTTCAAATAAAAATCAATAATTATTGCACTAAAAAATTAGTCAATAACATTTAGAATACCACTAAATTAAATGTAGCAAAAAATTAAATTTGTTATAATGTGAGTTTTTAACTCCTCCTATACAAATATCCTGAATATACAACTAACTAAAACAAAATTTATTTACATAAAAGGTCACATATTCATTTCTAATAAAATTATGATTTAAGGATTAATCTCTTTTATTAGCTTTTCAGATGTATCTTAGTGATGCAAGTAGAGGTGTTCAATAAGTCAGACCGAACTGAAATAAATATGGATCGGGTTGGATAAGGGTTTTTTAAATTTAATATAGACTTTAAATGGGTCGGGCTTTGAAAGCCCAGCCCGGTCCAACCCGGCCCATTTTTATTACTAAAAATTATACTTATCCCCATTTATTAACTTATATCAATTAAATTATCATTATAATAATTAAATTGAAAAAATATTAATAATATTTAATGATATTGTCATTTAAAATATTTAGATTATACATTAATTATGCTATTTATAAAGGCCCCTTTTCGACCTTTATTGAGCCCTTTTATATCCCGGTTTATTTTAAGTATAGTAGAACCCGTTATAAACCCGACCCATTTTCGACCTGGCCCTTACAACGCCCTTCTAAAAACGGGCCAAATAAGGGCTCAAAATGGAAGCCCGGCCCATTGAACACCCTTTGATGCAAGCTATCTAAATGGTTAAGAATGAAATCAAGAGTCAGACCTAGAGGTGTTCATTCGGATGATCGGGTTAGTTTCGGACGGGTGTCATTCGGTTCAGTTGTATTTCGGATCGGTTATTTTTCGGATGCGTGTTACGGCGGGTCACACTGGGGTCACGTCGGTTAGTCACGATTCGGTTGAAGATCAGTTATTTGAGCTATCGAGTTAGAATCGGTTCGGTGTCGGTTGAAGTTCGTGTCGAGTAGTCAATTGGTCTCGGACTGTCATTGGTTAATAATTGGTCCTGGTTTTACCAGATACAGATCGGGTTCGGGTATTATTTTCCAGTAGAATTCAGCTACGAATTACTAATTACTATAGATTGATCAATATCAGATTAAGTTGTTAGACATTTTATATTTGATGATAAGATTCCCCTTAGTTAAGGAAAAATAATTAAAATGCAAATCAGTTAGTGATTATTACTTTGTTATTTTTACTTGTTTGACTGTAAATTAAAATTAAAGTTTTATTATTTTTTATCTAAATTGATTAAAAATAGTTAAATAAACATTGACCATTAATTATTAACTCTAAATATATGAAACCATGTATGTATAAAATTTTATTTATTAAAATTTCTATTACTTTATTAGATTAACTAATATGATGATTGAATATGAGCCGATCATACCTCTATGTTAAAAATTGGCTCAGGTTTACAGCATTTCGATTAAAAATTCATTTGGGTTAAGTCGATTTTAGCCGGATCAAGTTCGGTTTTGAGCATGATTCGGGTCGGGTATGACTCGGGTCGGTCACTATTAGGTTCGGGTAATCTTGGTTAACAATTATATGTCGATTATAAAAATCGATCCCAGTTCCGGTTCGATTTTACGATTTTCGGTCATAAATTGGTTCGGTCGCAACTTCGGTTCGGATAATGTTGGTTTGATAAACCTAAAAAAATATATTTTCGGGTCGGTTAACTTTCGGATTTTTTGGCCGGGTCTCATTTAAACAGCTCTGGTGAGGCCCATGGAAAAAGACCAAACTACTATTCATACCACCAAACATTTGGGCTGGATCCATAATGCTCTCTGCTACTAAGGGATATATTCACAAATTTTCATTTTGATGATTTTAAGAGCTGAAATCAAAGAAAAGTAAGAAGAAAAGGTATGCAATATCCAGCAAGCTGATTCATCTTTTATTCATCACTTTTCATGTATCATTACATCATGCAGCCTATGCTTTTATAGCCTTCCAAAACCAATTCATGTACTACACAATACTATACATGGACAGTTGAAGTACTATGCAACAGAAATTTAATGAAATTAACTAATTGTTGACTCATACTGACACAAAACACAAATTTCATGCACAAGAATATTCTTGAATGCAATGAACTTAAATCTTGCAACAGCTGCTGCTGATGGACTAGAAAATAGAGGAAAGCCCATGGGCTTCAATAAAACGGTCGTATATTTAAAATGAGATAATTGTAAAATGGGGTATATATCTCAACTATTTAAAATATTTACGTTCACATTTAGAATACTCATTTTATAAATTTGGGCTTCTGTTAATTAAAGACATACAAGACTTGCTCAGACATATTAAGCATCAACGAATTAATTTCAATTACATTTAATTCGATCTAAATGATCCAAGCATTATAAGGTCGATCAGTAAGTAATCTAGTAATAATACACTATATATGTACTTATATATATTATCGGGGAGGATCAAATGAAAATTATTAAGTTGGTAAAACCGTAAAATCAATATTCATTATTTAGTAAACATAATAACATTGACAAATGTATTTTGAAAGATTGAATCTTTCACCACTTTGTGGTTATGACGTGAAGTTTTGCATACTTATAAGATATTGATATTTATAAGGTAAAATTAAACTCATTACATTTCACCAAACTTTATGTCCTTATTCAAGAGGAAAATTGAGTGCACAACTAATTCATGAAAATTAATTAAGAAACCCACATTACACCAAATTTGGTTTTATATATATATATATATATATATATATATATATATATATATATATATATATATATATATATATATATATATATATATATATAATTCATCACCAATTGTCACCAAAGTTAACGTGAACAACTAGATTTAGATTTTCCATATCTAATTTTGTTGCAATTTACTAATGAACTAGGTTTTCTTGTAGTAGTGATCCAAAAGTTTTTTTTACATCTATATTATGAACCAAACAGTTTGCTGAAAGATTGTCTTTCTAAAAGACGTTCCTTAGGCATAGTCTATTAAAACTTAATGCATATCCTTACTCTATATTTTTCTTTATAGGCTGATCCAATAAAAAATGGTCTCAAAAAGACTGTCTCTCACAAAAATTTTGGGATTATAAACTATTCGAAAAGGTTATATTATAATAAAAAGTGATAAATAGTAGATTCTAACTTCAAAATATTGAAATGAAAATATAAAAGTATTAAAAATTTTAAAAATAGTTGAGTTGATAAGATTTTGGTTGTATCAATCAAATTTTGATTTGGGTAAAAAATTAGCTATTAGCGTACGCTCCCACTGTCTATAATTTTGCTAACTCTTATGCCCTTAACTTCTATATGTTGTGATTTAACTATTGTAAAGAATGTGCAATACTTAAAGTAGTTTTCATCTAATAGGAATTTTTACTTACCGACTTGAGCAACAGAAAGATTTTCTTTTATTAGAATAAACGATTTATAATACAAAATAAAAAATAAAACAAAATAATTGAACTTTTACCATCCCAATTGGGGGCGAATTCAAGCTTTGAAATAGATTGCGAGGTTAACTACGAGAAATTTAATTTTTTGTGATATTGATTTTAGTGGCATTAAAAATGTCGCTGATTTATATTTTTAGTGTAATAATTATTAATTTTTATTTTAAATTTAACTATAAAGTAATTTTGCGACACTTTATTTGGTGTTTCGTGACATATGTAATTGTTATTATAATTTATAGTGGCATTTATGAGAAATGTCACTAGATCCTACATCGCAAAAAGTTTTAGTATGATTTTTTAATATGCTGCTAAAGGGTCTAATAAATGTCAATAAAATCCTCTATATATACTATTAGAAATTCGAAGTAGCGACATTTAAATTAAATATCGCTAATTATATCTCATTAAAAGCAAATTATGTTGTAGTGGTTTAATTATATACTAAATCATAATCAGGGTTGTTTTCGAATTTTTAAAGTCTTGAGTGAAATTTAAATATAAGCTTTTTGAGTACAAATATGTATCAAACGACAATAATAAAACTACTATTAAATTTTTATTAAATAAAGTATTCATTTGTTCAATTAATTTGATTAAAGAAGATATTTAAATTACAACAAAATGATATAATAATAGCACTGGTTTTTGATAGGAATAGTATTTAGTTACCTATATTGAGTAAATATCAATGAAAAAATGAAGCAAATGAGAAACTAAAAATAATACTACCTCCTATTCAGTCTAATTGTCCCTTTTTTTTTGCACTATTCACTTATCATTCTTAATTTGTATTTTACTCTTAATCTATAACTTAAAACATGGTCACGTGGGATCTTGTTTAATTCGTCTCAATATAAGGATTAATAATATTAACTTTTTTATAGTTTTTAATTAAGAATAATTTGAGATATTAAAAGTTAAAATATTGTCTTGGCAAGTGTGAAAAATCAAATGGGATAATTGGGCTGAATAGAAGGGAGTATATTTTTAATAGAATATATTAATTTATTTAAACCCTTAAATAACATGGCCTGCAACCCCGGCTCTGACCAATAAATCCTACAAACTCTGAAACTCATATTGAGAAAGTTACAACAGTCAAACATTTTTCATGCAATTAAAAAGAAAAGTAGTCCAACAAAGAAGAAAGAAACATAAAAGTTACCTCAAAAAAGAGCAAATAAGAAGGAAAAATAATATAAAGAGAGAAGAGTATAGTTGTTAGGAGTTAGGACAGCGAAAGAGCATGGTTTGCCCATCTTCTTTATCTCCTTTGGCAATAAGAATAGGAATAGGATAATTAACTTCACATGGTTTGCCCATCATCCAACATGCACTACCACATTTTATCTTTCATCATCATATATTCGGTATATCTTATTAATAGTGGCTATAATTAGAATCGGAAAATGGTTAGATGACTATAAATCACACAATTAGGGTCAATGTAAATCCAATTAACCGGAGTAATGAATATAATGCTAGTGTGAGAATTTTTATTGATTTCTGGCCAATCGACCAATAAAGTATCTTTAAGAAATCTGCACAAGCCAAAAGACGTTAGAAAGGCTCAAAGAGTGTCTTTGGGGCCCAAATATTGGAAATATAATGCAAATACAAATAAACAAACCGATTTGTATTTTCCTTGTGTGGATGGCAATGGAACTCCTTGCTTTGTAAATCACCAAATGGACACCATTAAGATAAGGTTGCGACAATCAGAGAAGTCGCTCGGAAACTTGATATGAGTAGAAGGCGTTCATACACTTTCCTATTGCGATATTTCTCCCACAAAGGTGCTTGGGATGATAAATGAAATTCATAATGAGATACAATCTACACAATAAAATCCTAGCACAAGGAAATTGCAATAGTAAATACAAGTGTTGTAGAGAATTATGAACTTTGATGATATTAAGAGTTAATTACTCTCTCAATATTATGTCATGAAAGGAAGAACAAGAATAAGAGTATTCTTAAGAGAGAAATCATAAATCATATGAAATTGGGATGGTTGTCCCTTGGCACGCAAGCTCTATTTATAAAGCTATGCATCAAACAATACCTCATTTTGAAACAAAAGTGTTTCACCAAGCAAAGCTTATGAATCAAAGTAATGTTTCACCAAGCAAAGCTTACGAACCAAATTTATGTTTCACCAAGCAAAGCTTATGAATCAAAGTAATAATTCATCAAACAAAACTTATGAATCAAAGTAATAATTCATCAAATTCTTTGAGGCATTTAATTTGGACTTATAATATATTTATTTAGTCCCACTACTATACTAAGTATGTAGTATATACAAATCTAGGTCTATATACTCTATATGTTCAACAATCCTCCCCCATTTAGAGTATAACAAACCTCCTGCAAACCTCCTTCTTCCTTTACACATTAAGTATATAAAATTCCGTTTCATGCATCAACGCTAATGTCCCTACGGATTGAATTAACGCCTAGTATAAAACGCTTCACAAGCGATCGAACTAGAATGATGTCCCTACGGATTGAATCAACTAGCCCATCCAACCACTTGAAGGTTAAATACACAAAAAACCAATAACACATTGTCATTTACCTTGACACATTATATAAGTAGGCCGTGTCCATATCTATTCATAAGTTTATCATAGTCGGATATGCCAATCTTGACTACTTATATAAGTAGGTTCTCACTACGTAAAACATATCCCCGTGATAGGATACCACCAAGAGCTCTTCAACCCTTGACCTTGAGAACTGAAGCGACTACCTTGTCATCACGGTCTAAAGAAACTATGGGTCATTCATCCTTGTTGCATTCAAAGACTTTAAAGGACTTTACCACATTGAATTCAAGACACAATGCTACTTGTGTGTGAATTGGGACTTTCCTTTAAACTTTATTGACATAAACCGATCTCAATTGACGCTTGTTCAATTGAAACCTTACTCATGGCTTTAGTGAAAAAATCAACCAAATTGAACTTGGTGTTCACATAGTCAAGAGTTATGACCCCATGAATGATAAGATCTTGCACTAGACTGTGTCTAAGAGCAATGTGTCTAGACTTACCATTATACACTTGACTATAAGCTCTTCCCAAAGCCGTTGTGCAATACGAATGAATTGCCACCGATGAAAATGGCTTTGGCAACAAAGGTATCTCAAACATGAGATTCCTTAACCACTCCGCTTCATTTGCCGCCGAGGCGAGTGCAATGAATTCTGCAGACATAGTGGAATCTGCTATTACCATTTGTTTCTTGGAAGCCCATGAAATGGCACCTCCCCCATAAACAAACACCCAACCACTAATTGAAGAATTATCCTCTTCATTAGTGATCCAACTAGCATCGGAATAACCTTCCAAAATAGGAGGTTCACCACTATAAGTTATACCATAATTTACGGTTCCTTTCAAGTATCATAATACTCTCCTTATCGCCAACCAATGTTGGGGACCCGAGTTACTAGTAAATCTACTCAATTTACCAACCGCAAATGCTATGTCCGGCGTTGTTTATGTCATAGCATACATCAAAGATCCAATAATCTTTGCATACTCCAATTGAGAAATTGGTTTTCCGGTATGCTTGGTAAATTTCATACATTGCTCCATGGGACTTGAGATTGGTGTCGAATCTTGCAATTTAAACCTATTAAGCACTTTATCAATTGCACTTTATCAATGCAATTTAAACCTATTAAGCACCTTACTCAATTTAAGTTTGTATATTTAAATTTGTATTAACTCAGTTAAAGAATAAGTATTATTTTTTTAGGTATGATCTTAAGGTCGATTATCCCTTAATCTTTATCTTCCCTTAAACTACGTATCCTGTAATCCAAGAAACATGCTTGTATTAATAATAAAACTCAGTTTTTTGTTTAGATATTGATTTTTGTATATACATTAATGTAAATAATTATTTTTATAATATATATTTAATTTTTGAAATCTCGTATTATGTGTATTTTAATTAATGATTAAATTAATTATTTAATTTCAATATAATTATTTTTTTTTGATTATTTATAGTTTTGAATATTATTTAAAAAAATTGAATAATTGTTGTTATTGTTAAATAATAATAGTAATAATTACTAATATTATTTAATAATAATAAAAAAATATTCAATGAGTTTTTTAGAACCTGAAAATTGGCTAGCTACAAATTTGGCGACAAATTAATGTTTTGTCACCAGACAATTTTTTTAGTGACAAAATAACTAGTGATAAAGCGTTTTATCACCAAAATTGTTGCAAAAACGCTTTTTATGACAAATAAAGGAACGTTATTTCTTATTCAAATGAATTTAATACTACTAAACTAAATTCATTTTTACAATTTTTTTTTCTTCTTTGCACAATTGATATTTACTACTCTTACGCTGAACTTATTTTTGTATTTAAAGAGCAGACATTTAGCATCACTCAATAATTTATTGTCTTTAAACTAATATCTAAATTTAAGAATTAGATTCTATCCATTTTATCCATAATAACTCTATGCACAAAAAAGTCATATCATCAAAATAACTATCAATAACAAACACCAAATAGTTTATTTGCTATTCAAACAATTTTCTAACTCAAATTGTTTCAACTTAATCAAATATGATTCTGACCATTTATCACACGATTTTTTAAGGTATTAAATAATACTCCCTCCTATTCAGCTTATGTGTCCCATTTACTTTTGAGACACTGTTCATTTATTACTCTTAAATTGCATTTTATTATTAATCTATAAGTTAAAACATAGTCATGTGGGATTTTATTTGATTCGTTTTGATGTAAAGATTATTAAGTTAAAACAATTTCGATTTATTAAGGATTGAATAAGTGCATTGGATAGAGTGTATAAAGTAAATGGGACACTTAAAATGAATAGGAGGGAGTATTAGTTTACATTAGTTTATAGAAATAATATTATTTCTTCTTTATTATAATTACATACTTTTTGCTTAAATATTTTTTTAATATAATAAGTATAACATTGAAAATTGGAGAAAATTACTTTTAAAAACCTCAACTTGTTATGATTTAATTCAAAAAATTCTAACTTTAAATTAATATTTTTCTGTTATTTCAATTTATTTGAGTTAAATTAAGTATGGCTTATCACATTATCCATGAATCGAATTCTTCAATAATTAAAATAAGTACTTTGGTGGTCACTATTTCATGAATCACCAGCTCACATGTCTTCATGTCCACAACCGTGATTTTTACATGAATAAGATGTGGGGTTTTTTAAAAACGCGTGGAGCATACTTCCAACTTCCAAACATTCAATTCTATGTAGTGTATTCCTTAAATTATATTATTATTATTATTACAAAATAAATTCTGCTGAATATTATCATATTTCTAGCATTAAAATCAATTTAAATATAATGAGAGTAAAAATGAAAAATTAGAGCAAATAAAAAGAAGAAAGAGCGTAAATCCTAAAAATTAATTTATAAAAACACAAATTCACAAACCAAACAGTGAAAATATCTACCATAATTATGCATAATATTTCACATTACTTCTATAGGAATTTCCGAATTTCAGAAAGTTTATAATTAGAGTTTTATTTGTTTAACAAAATAATTAGAAACCATAAATTTTAGAATTAATTCTCGTGAAATCTAATTTTCTAAAATGTAGGAGTTAATAACCATGATTTCTCTCATCATTACAAATTTTTGTGTTGATTACAAATTTTCATATCAATCAAATAAGATTAATTTGATACCTATAAAACTAGCATGAGAAATCATTTATGATGAACTAGTATAAAAACCGTGTAATGTAAGGAGTTGTGAGTATAAAATATATAAATAAAAATTTTAAAGATATGTTATATTTAAATTAATTTAATTATTTATTTTTATTAGATTGTATGATATGATTTAAAAAATTTATTTTTAGTATTCAAATTAATTTAACCATTTGTTTTCTAGGTTAGGTAAATTTTAACAAAATATAACTCATGTTATTTTTAACTATCATTCTATGCAATAAAAATTTTTAGTGGATTAGTATAATAAAAATATTCAAATTATTTACTTTATAAAGATCAAATTCAAATCAATAATTTATTTAATATAGCTCAATCTAAGCTATAATCATTCAGTTTATTTTCCCTATTCATATATGATCAATTTTAAAGCTTATGTGATTACTTTTTTGTAAGTCTTATGTAATATCTTTTAAGGCCTATGTGATTACTTTCAAAGGCCTATGTGATCATTTTTATTTTACTATGTAATCACTTTTAAAGCTTAGTAGTATAAAAAACCCAGGCAATGCACAAAGTTGTGAATATGAAGATATATAAATAAAAATTTAAAAGATATGTAATATTCAAATTAATTCAAGCATTTTATTATTAGATTGTATGATATGATTTAAAAAGTTCAATTTTAGTATTCAAATTAATTTAAGCATTTGTTTTCTATGTTGGGTAAATTTTAATAAATTATATCTCATGTAATTTTGAACCTTATTTATATCATTCTATGCAAGAAAATTTTCTAGTTAATTAGTATTATATAAATATTCAAATTATTTATTTTATAAAGATGGTTAATTTAGGGTATATAATAAATTCAAATTAATAATTTATCTAATACAGTTCAATTTAAGTCATAATCATTCAGTTTATTTTTTTAAAAAAAAAGGTAAAACACAATTTAATTAATTTTTTGAATAGCTAAAAATGACATGTTGATTAATTATAAGTAAAGTAAGCCAATATAACCAATAAAATCATTCCATCTCATCGAGCTCCATTAAGTTAACAGGTGGAATTTTTCAGTCTTTCCAAAATATTGTAAGACTTGTCGAGCTCAATAAAGATGACAAGTGAAAATTTTCAATCTTTTTAATAGAATGTATGATTTACGAACTCCTACAGAAATTTAATTTCAATGACATTCAAAGAGCTTTTAGTAATGGCTTATTTTATTTATTTGTAAAAACAATATAGGGCATATTCAGCCTAACATAGTTGTGTGACTAGTTGTTAGCAGTTTAAGTGGTTGTAGTTGTACAATTATAATTATTAGATATTTAGGTGCCTAATATGATGTATAAATTAAAATTATTTAGTAAAATGGTATTTATAGTACGGCCTGTTGGAATATAATTTATTGAGAAAATGTAGAGATGTAAATATAAACAAAGAATTAAAGGGTAAAACTGTAGATATGCCCATTCGGATCATCAGATCGATTTTAAATTAAGTATTTTGAGTTAGTTTAAAAACAAATTTTATGTTCACATTAATTTTTACATAATCAATAAATATTTAATTATTGAGTTTGTTTTGAGGAAATTTAGAAAAATCTGAAGAGAGAAATAGATAAAAGTATTAAATGTCCATTATTTTTGGTGGGGGGCTCCTTGTTATGATATCCTTACTTATTAGTTATTACAACTGTCGTTGGGTCACGTGATTCAGCTACACCATACATATATCTGCCGTTATTTAACATTCCTTAATAATTTGGCACACAACGATCTTTCTTTCATCTCTCTGTAATTTGCTAATTTTCAGGATTTACATACATTTGCCAAAAATTTCACACAAATTTCATTCTAATCTTTTCCCTTGGTATATGTCCATTATTTTAATGTTCTAAATGCTCTTAAATTGAATGATTGTATTTTCATCAATATACCCATATGATCGGTTAAATATTTGTTTTTTTATGTGCGCTAAAGATACTCAATTGTTATTTATCCTGTATTTTATATTAAAATTTTTATACTTAAATAAAGGTTCTTTACACTTGTAAATACATTAAGTCATTCTGAGTAAGATTTTTATACAGACGACCCGTATACGATCCTAGACTTCTAAATAGACTAAAATCTAAAACTCTTCGTATTTATAAATGCAAATTAGATAGAATACTTAATTATACTCGTAACTCATGATTCATGACTAATATTCTATCCGTATCATTAAATTTCCTATCAATATATAATAATAATAATAATAATAATAGAAGTAACATTTTTCCTTACAATATATTGTAATTCATTTATTATTATCTTTATTTATATATTTTTATAAACATAAAAATGATTTGTTCATTTTTATTATGCTTCTTCAGAATGCAGTCATCTTTCTACTAACATGATATGAAAGTTGATGGAATGTGGAGGCCCCATAAAGTTGCTAAATTTTGGTCATTTTCATTGAAAAAGACTTCCCCTTTACATATTTTTATCGTACTATTTTTTTTTTCTAAGGTAAAGTGAAGAAATTTGCAAGATATGGGTTTTATTCTCATCTGGGTATTTCTTAAAATTTCCTCTCCATTTTTGTTCTAGAACGAAGAACCTTCCATAACTCACAAAATCTTC
This sequence comes from Amaranthus tricolor, assembly GCF_026212465.1. Classification (NCBI taxonomy): domain Eukaryota; kingdom Viridiplantae; phylum Streptophyta; class Magnoliopsida; order Caryophyllales; family Amaranthaceae; genus Amaranthus; species Amaranthus tricolor. The sequence goes on along the minus strand of NC_080062.1, from coordinate 6,551,322 downwards.
CATTTTCAAATTTTTTTTTCTTTTTTTCTTCTTCTGGGTTGAAGAATTTATGCACAAATTCTATGGATATTAATAGTAACTGCTGGGGTTCCAACAATAATAAGGTAACTGACTAAATTTATATGTATTTGTGCATAAATTGATTTAAAGTGTCGATTTTTATTAAAGTTGTAATCTTTTTTTCATTGGTAGGATAAATCTTGGAGGGCAGTTTTGTTGTTAGCATATCAAAGCCTTGGTGTAGTATATGGAGATTTAAGTATTTCCCCTTTGTATGTTTTCAAGAGTACATTTGCAGAAGACATTCACCATTCTGAAACTAATGAAGAAATTTTTGGGGTTCTTTCATTTGTTTTTTGGACTCTTACTTTACTTCCTTTGTTTAAGTATGTGTTCATTGTTCTAAGAGCAGATGACAATGGTGAAGGTAAGAGTTAGTTACTTTGATTATTACCAAAAATTGTATTACTTCAATTAGAGTTTGATAGAATAGGGAGTATAACATATTTTGGGTTTTAACCATGAGCTTAAACTTTTGGTGAATTCGGTTACTTCTAAGGGATCTCGTGTGAGGGATGTGATATATTGAGTATATAACATATTTTGGAATTTCAACCATTGTCTTAAGATTTGGGTTGATTTGGTTCGTTGACATGGTATTCGAAGCCAGTATGACATATGGGTTTGAATCGAATCTATGAGGAGATAGGAGATACGAAAGGATCTCGTGTGAGAGGTGTGATAGAGTATATAACATATCTTGGAATTTCAACCATAGGCTTAAGCTTTGGGTTGATTTGGTACGTTGACATGGTATTAGAATACAGTGTGCCACATGAGTGTGCCTTGAATCCATCCCTCATTTTAGTACGAGGAGATACAAAAGGATCTCGTGTGAGTGGGTGTGATAGAATATACAACATATCTTGAAATTTCAACTATCAGCTTATCAGCTTATACTTTTTGTTGATTTAGTTTACAGAGTCATAGATTAATTCTAATTAGTAATAATTTTTGTATGAATTTTAGGTGGTACTTTTGCCCTTTATTCCTTAATATGTAGGCATGCAAAAGTGAGCCTTCTGCCAAACAGGCAAGCATCTGATGAAGATGTATCAACTTACAAGATGGAGCACCCACCTGAGACTAAGAGTACTTCTAAAGTTAAAATGGTGCTAGAGAAGCATAGATGCTTGCATACTGCATTGCTAATATTGGTTCTTCTTGGTACTTGTATGGTTATTGGAGATGGACTCCTTACTCCTGCTATTTCTGGTATAATGTCCCTCTATAGACCTGTTGATTAAGTTCAACAATGTGTTTGGATAGCGATTTTGGAGGGTATAGAAATTTTAAGATCGATTTTTGGTTGGTTTGATATGAAATCGGGACTTAAATTAACTAAAAATTCCGGTGTTGGATAGATTTGGTTGGAAATTTAGTATATTTTGAAGTGAAATTGCACTCATTCATGTGAAAGTGGTTTTTCAGATTGATGTTTCCATGTTTGTTCAATGATTGTTTTAGAGAAAATGACTAAAACAAATAGTTTTGCATTAAAACGTAGTACCAGTGGCGGATGCGGCCTTATTCAATGTTGTCAATTGTGAGCATTTAAAAAGTTATATCTTTAAATATGCTAATAAGTGTACTTGTTAAGTTGGTTAAAATATTGGTATGTGACAGCATTGTCCCAGTTTAAAGTCTTATCTATTCGACATCTTTTGATTTTATTTTGAATTCGCCACTGCATAGTACTACCTCTGTTCCAACACTATATTATAGTTTGATTGAAAAATAGACATTCGAAAAAAATGTAGAACATTTGGGACGGAGGGAGTACAATCTTTTGGATCTTAGCCATCATTGGTTGTTACTTGTTAGTTCTTCAGTCTCCTTTTTGAACCCTGCTGATGCCATTTTCTCCATTTTTATGTAGTTTTCACTGCAGTTTCTGGCCTCGAGTCATTGATGTCTCATGAGAATCATCAATGTAAGTCTTTTATAATCTACTATTACAGTCCACCATCAGTTTTTCATGTTTGTGTATTTTCCGAATCATAACGGACTAAGTAAAATGACTTATTAAATCATCTGCATTTATAATTGACATGAACTTGCATGTAATGTTTATTATCTTAGGGTTAACCGAAATAACTTTATTATCACTAACAAGGATAAGATTGCGTATAAGAATTTTTTGAGTTCGCACCATATGACATAAGAATTTTTTGAATTATATGATGCTAATTCAAAGAAACAGAGGAAACGTAAGTTAGTGCTTAAAGTTGGTAAGTTGACTACAAAACTGAAATGTAGCTAATTGTCTTAACCATCAGGGTGGAGAGTAGATTAGTGGCATTTTTTCTGCACCTTTTCTTTTTTCATGTGTCAGCAGTGCTGTTGGTGTGTCCACAAGGACCACAGCTCTGAGTGGTGGATACTTAATAAATAATCTCATGTCGCCATGTCCTTTTGATTTTGCTGTATTTTTGTTTTGAGTCGTTCTTTTAATTTTGTTACATTTCTAATTTTAGATTTGATCTCACTCTCTCTTTTAATCATATCCGCAAACTTGTTCTTAAGAAAATCGGTATTTCTTTTTATTTTTTGCCTTATTTTTCCGTGCAAATCAATAAAGTTAATTTTTCTCGTTGAGATTAAGTCAAAGAGACATAAGATATAATATACTAGATAGCATAGTATAGCGGGGACCTAACAATTTTACTATGAGGGTCCTCGATGTTCATGATGTATTTTACTCGAAGATATTCAACATTTTATTTACAAATTTTCTAAAAAAAAGCAGTATTTGTTTCAATTTATGGTGGGACCGGTAAACTCCCATGTCCCAAGCCCCTTGATGGGTCTGCCAATAATTGAATATATATTTTAGATGGAGAGATAAGTATTATAGTTTGGCGTCCATAATTATGTGAAAAAATTATTAACAGTGTACTTATGGAAAAAGATACACTTACTCCTATTTGAAATATTCACATCCCGATTGTGACATGTTGTGTGGGAAAATGTCACTATCAGACTATCAATAGCAAAAATAATGGAAACGGAGGAAGTAATTTATATAGTCTTACACTGTTAATGCAAGCCTGCTGATTTTCAAGCATCGTGTAAGTGCAGTCGAAACGATTTCCAAAATCCAACCCCTAATAAACTCGAGCCTTTTACATCATGTCAAAACACATTATGATTAGATTTCTCTACCCCATTTGCAGATGCTGTTATTCCATTTACATGCTTCATCTTAGTCTGTCTTTTTGCACTACAACATTACGGTACACATCGAGTGGGGTTCGTGTTTGCACCGGTAGTTTTGATCTGGTTACTATGCATAAGCGGTCTAGGGTTATATAACATTCTTCATTGGAATCCACATGTTTATCAAGCTATATCTCCATATTACATGTACAAGTTCTTAAAGAAGACTACAATAAGCGGATGGATGTCGTTGGGTGGTGTTCTGCTGTGCATCACAGGTAAAAACCTTTTGCTCATTTGAGTACTTCACTGCATGCACTAATTCTTTATTAAGGCGCATTTTGAATGCATTTATTGTTATGAAATTGATTTCTGATTTTTGTACCCTTTTGCATCAATGAACTTTGTTAAAGAACCAACTCAACCAAAAGCTTAAACTGATGGTTGAGGCCCAAAATATGTTATATACTCTAATACGCCCCCTCACACGAGAGTCCTTTGGGTTAGAAGTGTGGATGCAGCATTGACCCTCCTTTTACCTGGCTCTAAATATTCCACTGTACATAAGGGGTGTTTGAGATTTGGACTCGTGACCTCTTGGCACGCTGACTCTAATACCATATCAAGGAACCAATTCAACCAAAAACTTAAGCTTTTGGTTGAAGCCTTAAGATATGTTATATATTCTAACAATCTTATAACATTTTTTTTTTCAGGTTCTGAGGCGATGTTTGCGGATTTAGGGCACTTCTCTTACATGGCGATTCAGGTACATTATGCAACTTCCACGATTGAAGAGTTGTTCAGTCATTTTGTACAAATCTCTGTTCTCTATGTTGCTCTTCATTACTTAATGCACACTACTACAAATGGGATTTTGAAAGGTTAAATTTTGCAGATTGCTTTCACTTTTCTGGTGTATCCAACCCTCATACTAGCTTACATGGGTCAAGCAGCTTATCTTTCCATGCATCACGAGAACGTCGACGCTATCAGCTTTTACCTCTCTGTTCCCGGTACCTTAATTGTCCTATGCTTAACTTTTTTTATTTTAACGTGTTGTTTCCAAGATTCCTAATTCTTTGGTTTTGGATAATAATTGACTGTAAGACAACTCATTATACCACGTGCACTTCTAATTTATTTGTAGTAGATGATTTTCATGATCAAAGGTTAGCCATAAACAACCTCTTTGTTATTAGAAGGCCATTTTATGTCCATAGTTTATGTCCTTTCACTTTACGAACTATGTAATTGGTTCTAGCAGTAAGACAATTGACACTGAAACTTACGTGTGCAGAAAAGGTCAAATGGCCCGTAATTTTGGTAGCAATACTTGCTTCCGTTGTGGGAAGCCAAGCAATTATAAGTGGGACATTCTCGATCATTAACCAGAGCCAGTCACTTGGTTGTTTTCCCCGAGTCAAAGTAATTCACACATCAGATAAGATACATGGCCAAATATACATCCCCGAGATCAACTGGATACTGATGGTTCTCTGTATTGCTGTCACAATCGGATTCCGAGATACTAAACACTTAGGAAATGCATCAGGTGATCTCTACATTTCTTGCTTGTTCTAGATCGTTGTAATTTAATTCGCCAGTTAATTCGCTTTTTGAATTTGTGATCTGCTCAAAATGACCTTAAAATAGCCCAAAACTGACTATAATTCGCTTTTTCTGATTCGCGATTTGCAAAGAGATTAGTGAACTTGTGACAGTGTTCTAAATCTTTAAGACGGGATGAGAATCTTTTTCCTTTATATCTTTATTATTTGCGAGATCCGTAGGGACCTAATGTCGTTCCGAACTATCGTACAGGTTTAGCTGTGATGACAGTGATGCTGGTGACAACATGCCTAATGTCGTTGGTCATTGTTCTATGCTGGCATAAACCTCCGATGTTGGCCTTGTGTTTCCTTCTCTTTTTCGGCTCAATCGAAATCCTCTATTTCTCAGCGTCTCTAGTGAAATTTTCCGAGGGTGCTTGGCTTCCGATCCTGCTAGCCCTCATCCTCATGACAATCATGTTTGTATGGCACTACGCCACGATCAAAAAATATGAATTCGATCTCCACAACAAAGTCTCCTTGGACTGGTTGCTAGCCTTAGGTCCAAGCCTAGGAATATCTCGAGTCCCGGGCATCGGGATGGTCTTTACTGACCTCACTTCAGGCATCCCCGCGAACTTCTCTCGCTTTGTCACCAATCTCCCTGCCTACCACAAGATACTGGTCTTTGTGTGTGTGAAGTCTGTTCCTGTTCCCTATGTACCCCCAGCCGAGAGATACCTTATTAGCCGTGTAGGTCCCCCTGCCCACCGCTCTTATCGTTGCATTATCCGATATGGGTATCGTGACGTCCACCAAGACATCGACTCCTTTGAGTCCGAGCTAGCCGCCAAGTTGGATGAATTCATTCGTTTCGACTGGGCTCAAGACCATAGAGAAGGTCGACAGTCCTACGAATTCAATGAAGCACAGGACAACGAACCTAATGCGTGTCACTTAGCAATTACAAACACGATCAGATACTCACGTGAACCTCCATACGAGATCGATGAAAACCCACAACCAGCAAGCGTCTCCATCGGACTACCGACAGTTGGGAGCATAGGGGATATCACAGAAATGGAGCCAATCAAACGACGAGTGAGATTTTCTGACGAAACATGGGGATGTGACGAGAATGAAGTTCAAATGCTGCAAGAATTAGACGATCTCTGGGATGCTCAGCAAGCCGGGAGTGCATTCATAATAGGTCATTCTCATGTCAGAGCGAAACAAGGATCATCTTTTCCTAAGAGCTTAGCCATAAATTTCGGGTACAATTTTTTGAGGAGGAACTGCCGAGGACCTGATGTTGCTCTAAGGGTTCCACCGGTGTCGCTGCTCGAGGTTGGCATGGTCTATGTTGTTTAAGACAGGGATAATGCTTTGTAATTAACTATACATTATCGGTTTTGTTCATACGGAAGAAAAGAGGAAGAAGTTTTTATGCAACGACACAAATCGGCGAGTTAAAGGACATGTCTTATGTCTAATTAAGGAAATGCTTTTGTACAGTCTTCCTGTGATGAGTTTTACTTCAGTATATGTCCCTCTTATGATAGTAAATGAATCAGTCATGGTTGTTCAAAAGGAAAATTTTCTTTCCATGGTTAAGAATCATAGAAAAGAAACATGTTGGTTGTAGCTAAGGAATGGTTAAGCTAGCTTCCCATTTTTTGTTATAATTTTTAAGTTTTTAGTATTTCAATTTGGTATTATTTTTATATTTATTAGTTTAAGAGATATATCGATATAATTTATAGTTTTTTGTTTTGGATTATAATAAATCGCATTAAAATGACGTATTAATTCATGTGTACTTATTTTTTATCAAGGGTCAATAAGAAACAACAAACAACTTTTTTATTATCATTGACATTGACGAAGGTAAGGTTTTTGAAACTTCCTCTAAGTGAGTCAATTAATTATATTGGAGTAATTAAATAATGTTTATTGATTAAAGAGATAAATTACCTAAGGGGCACTAGACTTGTAGAGTTCTATGAATAGACGATCGCCTCAAAGTGTCACTAGTAGGGAGCTTGAACCCTCAACTTCTAAGTTGAAAGGCATAAATTTTATTATTATCAGGTAGACTGAAGGAAGGGTGGTCTAAGTAAGGATTGAATCCATGAGCTTATCTAAAGTAATAATTGCTTTTTAATTGAGACAAGACCAATACTCAAAAGGTACCGTTTTTACTACTCTTACTCTTAACCAAGCGTATATAAATTTATATTATCACAATTTTATGGGTTCCTCATAAGAAACAATAAATTCTACCTTTATATATTTTGGAAATAGTCCCTACATATTGTTTAATATTCTCTTTGTTTCTCTTAATTTAGAAAGAGTCTATAAATATCTATATTCGACCGTTTACAATTGCATTCAACCTCAATAAAATTAAAAAAATTTAACTATTAAAACAGTCAGAATAAAAAATATCAACTACCAAACACAAATTATTGTATGACGCGAAAACTCCTAATGCACGGCTCGAAAACTTTTTGTCTTGGATAATACCATAGCCAGGAATGTATACTTTGTATTTAGTTTCCAGCCTATTGATCATATGTGATACTGTGATGCAAAAATAGTGGATTTCCTCTGCGTGTTTGATAGATGTGTCTAAAATAGATCCAACAATTTAATACTTATCCAATCTTATAAATGAATTCGATTTGACCCAATTTAAAATTAGATTTACAATTATGTAAAAACCAATATTGACGCAAAACCCAATTTTAAACTGACTCGCAACACTTAACCCGAAATTAACCCAATAACCCAAATGAACACCTTTAGTACTTGAGCTTCACCAACCCATTTGGTGTTGTATTTGATATAGACAATGTCATACAAATTTGGTAATAACAAAGTAATTGGTAGAGTCGTGAAGGTTAATCTACTGAATGTCAGGCAACACAAACGACATACCTAGGGGGTGTTCAACGGGCCGGGGTGGGCTTAAGTAAATATGGGCCGAGTCGGGCCGGATAAGGGCCCTTTATATTTAAAATGGGTCGATTTTTGAAAGCCCAACACAGCCCATTTTTGCTACTAAAAATTATTTTAATTCTCATTTATCAATCTATAATCATTAAAATATCATTTATAATAAATAAATTGAAAAAATATTAATAATTTCATTGACATTGTCATTTATAATATTTAAATTATACATTATGTTATTCACAAAGGCCCGTTTTCGGCCCTTATTGAGCCCTTTTATAGCCCGCTTCATTTTAATTATAATATAGCCCGTTTGGGGCTCGACCCATTTTCTGCCCGACCCTTACAAAGTCCTTCTAAAAATGGCTGGATAAGGGCTCAATATGAGGGTCCGGCCCATTGAACACCCCTAGACATACCCTAAAGTGTTCGAGAGACGATGGTAATCAAACCTCTATCGACTAATATGCTAATGGCAAGTACAGATTACTGTCATCAGCAACTGACGGATCGACTGGTAACTCACTGTTCATGAAAAACTCCGGTAAAGAATTTGGAAGACGGATAAGCAAATTGTTCTAACAAGCATCATTTACGCCATCAAACAGATAAACTACACCTTAACAGAGTCGAAAACAGTTTCAGGACTGATCAACAGCTAATAAATCGGAAGTGTGCCTTATAAAGGTTCTTCAACAAAGACACAAATTCAAGTAACATAAAATGATACCTAATAATGAGTAATACAAGATAGTATTTGACAATGTAGCAAATCTGAACGATACTAAATAACCCGACTCAAGAAGCTTCTGCAGGAACTTGAGTCAGTCCGGATTTAACCAATAACTTGTCCAAGGATTCTGGAGAGTGTACCTGGTACTTGACTTTTCCAGACGGTAGTGTGAAAAGCTCGGCCAATTCAAGCTTCTCAGAGGTAAGACTCGTGCTGTCCATCGTCTTACTGAGAACCTTTAGTGCGAGCTGAACAGCGTCTTCTCGGTTGATATCATCTTTGTAGTCCTGCTTAAGCATCGACTGTGCAGCTTGATTGTTAGCTCCAATTGCGGTCGCTTTCCACCCGCCATAATTTCCACTCGGGTCACTCATATAAAGTTGGAACCCGTAATTCTTGTCCCATCCAGCAAACAGAAAAGAAACACCAAAAGGACGAAGCCCACCAAACTGTGTGTACCCTTGCTTGGTGTCACACAGTGATTGAACCAACTGCTCGACTGGCATTGGTTCTTGGTACGAAAAAGTGTAACGCTGAGCTTGGAGTCGAGCTGTGTTGATAAGGATGTTGGCATCAGACATTATACCGGCAACAGCACAAGCTACATGATCATCGATCTTGTACATCTTCTCGGGTGAAGTGGAGGTCTGAAGAAGCTTAGAAGTAACTTTCTTCTCACCAACCAAAACAACCCCGTCTTTTGCTAATATACCTATGGCACTTCCAGCATTCCCTATAGCCTCCATGGCATACTCAACTTGGTAAAGCCTACCTTCCGGAGAAAAGATTGTTGTGCGGCTATCATACCTCCGAGACATGATTCACTACAAGGGGATAGTAACAATCATGAATGAGTGAATCACATACATATACAACTAATTATGACAACCAACCAATAAATATAAGTACATAGCAAGCCATATTGGCATGGGAACTTCTATATTCATTACAATAACAGTAACAACATTCCATTATGCCAATGCCAATAAGTAGCTTCCACCTAGGGTGAAATTTAGGGGGTCAGATTTATGCAACCTTACCTTTATTAGCGATAACAAAGAGGTTGTTTTTGATTGACTCTGGGTATCAAACATCCGCCGCAACTTCATATAAATAAGAGATACACATGATTAACAGGACATATTACTATAGTCCATATGTAATCCCGCTACAACAAGTACATACGCCCTTACTCCAAATTTCAAGATGTAGCAAATTCAAAGGGGCAAGTGGTAGATATGGATTATGAATCGGAACAGCCTCATATTGGACATCCAATCCAGAAAACAACTTTCCTAAATTATAACTATCATGATCGGATTGAAAATATTCCCAGCTCGATTTTCTAAAGAAAAAGATCCCCAATTCAAAATTTGTGATTTGGGTACAGAGAAAACCACACTGTTGAATAAACTGTAAACCCTTTGTAAATCATGGTAATACAACATTGTTAACACTATGATCTCAATTATCATTGAGATTACAAAACAAAAGAACCAAAGATTCCAACAGTTTCTCATCAATCTCATTTATCAATCAAAACACAGTCCAATCAAAAATTAGTTCATGAACAACCCTAGAAAATAAAAATACCCATTTGGCAATACCCAGATTTATGCAAAAAAAATCGAACTTTCAGAATAATTAACCGAGTTCAAACAATGCACTCATGTAAGTCTGCATTAAATTCATAACTCAATTCAAAACCATATTCATCTAGCTACATTGATAATTAATTCAAATCACAAATCGTAAGTGTCCATTAAATTCCTTACTAGCTAAATCAATATTAATTTGCTATAGATTATTCAATGTGTGTTCATTAAACCCGAATACGAGAGATGAATCAAAGATGAATGAAAACCTAGATTGGATGAGATGAATTACAGAAATAAGAGAAGATTAAGGAGGGGATAACTTACAGTATTTGAAGAAAAGTAGAATTGTAGGCTTTAGCTTTTACGATCTCTATGTGCGCGCTCTATGTGTGTGTTAGTGCTTCGACTTTGGTGCTCTTGTATTGAGTCGCTTTGGTTGGTTTCTTGGAGAAGAGGCCACCTCTTTTGTAGTATGACCAAAATACTTATGCGTTCTGTTTTGGTCGCTACGTTGAAAATTTTGAATAAGAATAAAAATTAAAGTTTTTGTATTCAAAAAATTATTATAATTTTTAAAGAGATAAGTATAGTTAAAGTAGGAAAAAATTAGAGGCCAGATAGACCTTTACTTAGTTACTTTTGCCAAGAATAATATTCTCTCATATTCACTTTAGGTGTCTCATTTACTTTTAGGATACTACTAGCTTGAATCCCATGCCAAGCACGGATAATTAAAAAAACTTTAAAAAATATCTTAAATATAACAAAATTAGTTTAAATTATCATGATATTTTGTTAACTATGGTAAATGTAGACAAAATAATATTTGATGTGTGAGAGAAAGTAATATAGTATCTTAATTTTTTAAACTTATGAGTGCTTTTTGTATTCTTGATGACATAAAGTAAGATATTTTATAAATGATAGAAGCATTATGATTATTATCAAGTATTTCATAAATGATAAAAGTATTATGATTATTATCAATAGATGTAATGGCGTAGGAAAATTTTTGTTAATTGAGTAATTAAATGAAATGTATGACAATTTGGAATTATAACGCCTTATGAAGATATTAATTATTCAATATTACATTATATATAGCTTGACAACATTTGACATTTCTTTTTTTATATAGAAAAACCCATATGTTTTTATTTGAATCACTTATTAAAATAATTATACATTATAAGTTTATTTTATGAATTCTCTTTCTAAATAATTGATACTATTTACGTGTTTGTGATTACTTATGGAGCAATAACAGGGAAATAAGAGATCTTGTGAAGAATAATGAATTAATGATATTAATATTGCTATTCTTTTACTTTTTACGCTATGATAAAGATAATTAAAGATAATTTTAAATTCAAAAGTATATGAATTATACAACTTAAATATCATAGTAAAAATCAGTGTTTATATGGAAAATAGAGAAATTTTATTATAAAAATTTTTATGATAAATATTGTATGTATAATCTCTATAGTAAAAAAGTTTATATTCATTGAAAACTACTAATATAGCAATTTTCTTCTTCTTTGGTTTTTTTTAGAAAACCCCATATAGCATATTTATAATTTTGATATTAGACTAATATATAATTTATTATGGTATAATGTTAATATGGTCTTGTGATGATTGATATTATTTAAATAATAAACTTACTTTAACACCAGATAAACTACCAACAATTAATAATAGACAAATAAAATACATTTTTATTGGTGAGTTCAATTTCGCTATTCTTAATATCTATAAGTAATGGATAGATTACCCGGTGAGTAGATGTAACTAAGCTCGTATTTCATATAAGATGCTTAAACTTTTGCTAATATCTTAGTTCTAATTTTCAATCAAAAATGTATATTTCTAGTAAACAATTATAGTCGTAGCTCTAATTTTCAAGACAATATTGTTTGTTGAGTATTCACTAAATTTATATAATTAGTGTGACTATTCTAATATTAGATATCGTACCATATAAAGATTGAAATAGTTAATACGATGTAACACATATTTCAATATATGATATCAAACTTTAATATTCTTCCATAATTTGCTTATCTTATTAGTTACGAATATTATTTTTATAATAACTTATTCTTTTAACTTATTTAATTGATTGATATTATTATATAGAATATGTCTAAATATGAAGTTTATTATATTAACGGAATTGACTTTTATAGCCATATCATTTAGGATGTAGTTTTTTGGTTTCTCTTTTAGTATATTATTAGTATAGATTCATCTATTACTTTTAAATTGTAAAATTTATTTATATCAACTTTTTATAATTTTTAATTATACATAATGAGATATATTAAGGATTGAATATGTTCATTGGATAGAGTGCATAAGTTAAGTAAGACACTTAAAATAAATAGGAGGAAGTAATATAGTAAGTAATTTGAATAATTAAATAAGTAATTGTAGCCAATATAGTGAAAGAAGGAAGTAAATTGTCATAGTCACTCCATCCCTTTTAAAATGCTACACTAAATAATTTCTCCGGTCTGTTAACAAATGAAAAATAAGATGAAAACAATAAGAAATAAGCAAGAAGAACACAAGAGGTACAAGGTATTCTAGATACCTCCCCTCAGCAAATGTTTATTTATATAGATTCAACAATGTAATATAAATACCCCTAACTTGAGAATAATCTTTAAAGATCACAAATACTAACACAAAGTAAGAAAGCTTTTATGATAAAACACCCTAGCCCCTTACTATGAATTAGCCCTCACTCTAGGGTGTGTGTTGATTCTAGAAATGTTTATGCCTTTTATATAGAGGGTATACTACATTTTAGAATCACAATTAAATTTCTACAATAATACAACAATTAAATTAAAAATATAATGCAGCTTTCCATACACAAAAACATATCAAAAACTAACCGTTGGAACTTCTGAACTTCCGCTTGAACGAGTAAGGCAAATGCTCAAACGAGTGCCCTTGTCCGTACACATTCTGATTGGTGTATTTTGATCTGCTCGAACGAGTCCTCATGTTGCTCGAACGAGCAGACTCCTCTGCCATCTTCTGTTTGTGTTTTTCCGTTGCTTTGTTTGAGCAATTCACAAACCCATTCCATGCCTTGTTCAAGGCATGATCTAGATCTTTAGCGAAGTCATTTCTTGCCTTGTTCAAGGCATCTCTTACTGTTAGAGTATATAACATATCTTGGGCCCATTGGGCTAGAAGTGTGGATGCGCACAGGCGCTGAATAATCCACTTTAAATGAGAGTGGTTGAGATTCGAATCCATGAACTTTTGTCACATTGGCATCTAATACCAAGAAACCAACTCAACCAAACCAAAAGCTTAACTTGATGGTTGAGGCCCCATGATATATTATATACTATAATACTTACCGAGTTCAATGCATTTCTCATATACTCCACATCAAACACCTCAAGTAACATTCCAAACCTTAACACATTATAACTCAATACATCCTCACCATCCTTCTCAAAAGTACAAGATAAGATGTGTTCAATTAAGTGATCAAATTCATTGTCGCTATTAAGAGTTTTGGCACTTGAATTAACAATCACTTTTCTTTGTAGGTCTTTCTGAAGTCGAGTGACTCTTAAGCTGCATCATCTTTTATTGGTATGAATTGTTGTCTTTCATCCATCCTCTTTCTTCTGATCATAATTTTTTTGAATGTAATACTAGATATGATGACGATGAAAATTACTTTAACTATTGAACAAAAATTCATCAAATAAAATGAAAAGTGTTTTGCATGCTACTTAATTATCATATCATGAAAATGCTCAAAATTAGTTAACAAATGAACATAGCAACAAATGAACGTGTCAAAAAGTATGAATGTAGTATTGCTTAAGATCCAACCTGGAGCTCGCTCGGTCGAGCGAGCTGGTCGAGCGGCTCTTCAGAGGCTTCTGACAGTATTTGCTCGACTTGCATAGTAGAGCATCTTGAATCAACTTTTCCACTTCTTCATTAAGTCCCATAACTCTCACACTTCATTACCTTCTTAATCCATACTTAATCACCATCATAAATCAATCATCAAAACTTAACTTAATACACCCACATTAACACATTCATGGGATTCCATCCTAAAGGTCACACATGAATGCACCTCATCAAATGTGCACTCAAGTCACACCAATCACAATAAATCTCATCTATATTTTAACTATTTTAATTTCATTCACACAATTTATTTTCTCTCTTTATTTATTACCACTTTTTAAAAATTAAATCAATTTCTCTTTAATGCAAATCAAAGAGAACATAGTAGTATTGCTTATTTGTCCCACTAATAAATACTTCCTCCGTTCTTTATTCCATTTGGAATATTTCACCTTAAGAAGAGAGAAATTTATTTAATGTTTTTGACACATATTTAGAAGATAAAATATATTCATGTGAGATCTCGTTAGATTCGTCTAAATGTATACTTTTTTATCATGTATTTTTTATAATTTTTTATTATGTGTATTTAGAGATATTAAGGTTTAAAATTTATATTGAAAACTATGCAAAAAGTAAATGAGAAGAACTAAAAAAAAACGAAGAGAGTACTATATTGTAATAATTTAAGTCTTATATACTCTAAGGGGGTGTTTGGTATAAAGAGTGGAAAGGAAATGGAAAGTTTAGTCTTAAAGAAGGGTAACGGTAATGATAAGGATTATTGTAATTAGTTGTTTGGTATAAGCAAGTAAGGAAAACACATTGTTTCCCATTATTTTGCTATTTGCCTCTATGGTAATCAAAGTGATGAACAACAATTTACAACAAACAAAGTCAAACCTAAAAAATATAAAACAAAAATAAATTTTAATTTTCCACTACATTATTAGGTCTACTACTACTAAAAACTAGATTTAAAAAATATAAAATATATTATTTTAAATTATTCACATGGGCTGAAATTTGATTTTCATAAGTACAGGTGATAAATACAAAGTTATGATAGAAGTATACCGAAGTTTATGAATTTCGCAAGATAGAAAGAGGGAAGAAAGGGAATTTGTTATCATTGTTAAATGACAGGAAACAAAATGAGGTTATTTGTTACCCTTAAGTAACGGATTCGCTTAACCAAATTTGATACCAAACAAAAATTAAACTTATAAGTTAATTGAATCCCTTATCACATAGAAAAAACCTTTACCAAACACCCCTTAAATGTCCAATACCAATCGTATGTGTGTCAAATATCCATTAGTTCTCTATTCTAGGCTTATAGACATTGGCTCAACAATCTAAACAAAATACTCCCTCTGAACCAATTTAGATGTCCATTTGCTTGGGCATGGTTATTAAGGATGGTGTGGGGTCTATTAAAAAGGGTAAGTAGTAAATGGTAAATAGTGAAGGATAAGTAGTGAAGGGTAGTTGGGTAAGTAAGGTATATGGGGGTATATTCGTAATTACTTGTGTGAACTAAGGATATTTAGGTAAAAAAAGATTGGCAAAAATAGAGATGGGACAACTAAAAAGACTTTGCCAAATAAGGAAATGGGAGGGACAACTAAATTGGTTCGGGGGAGTATAATCTAAGTTAGTCTCCAAACGACGCGTATAATACATAACATCCGTTTAAGAATCGCGTTTAGTCAAGAAAACCCCAAAATGGCGGGAAACCTCCATCTTATCGATTTGGCGGGAAAATCCCCATCTACTTTTATACCCTCCTCTTTCGCCGTTCGCCATTTTTCCTCTGCACTTCTCCTTCCACCAAACCTCAAATCATCATTGAAGAGTGAGAACAATCAACAACTGCAAAAAAATGGTAGGATTACCTTACGATTGTCTTGCAAATCCACTTGGAGCTGTTCGATTAACTTTCGAAAAAGCCCTATCTTCCGGCCTCAACCCTTCTACATCCAACGGATCTGATTGGGGCGCCATTGATGTCTTCCGTCAATTTCTTTCTGATGATGGTAACATTTCACAGGTATTTCAATTTGAATTAGAAAAGCAAATTCCGATTTTTAGGGTTTTCATTTTTTTTCCTAATTGATGATTTTTGTAATTGTTTAGGTTCCGATTCTTAATAGTACGAGTGTTAAGTATATTCAACCTAATACTCTTGTTCGATTTCGTGGAATGATTCAAGATATGTTGGGTAATGAACTCTATGTTGGTGCTTACAAGGTAAAAAGCAAAAACTTTCTAAGTTCTTGTTATGATTTTGGTGAATATTATTGAAATGGAGAAATTGATTTTGGTGAATATTATTGAAATGGAGAAATTGATTTTGGTTTTTATGAAAACAATTTTGAAGGATGGTTTGAATTGGAAGACGAATAAATACTCAGATGTTTGTCAATTCCAAATGGATTATTCACCTGATATGCGGTTATGGGAGCGTCGCCTGCTTTATTGCGTTCCGGTCAGTAACTTTTCCCACTTTCTGAATGCTCTTAACGCTTCACGTTTTTGACACTTTGATGAATAATAACACCAGATATGTGATGATTGTTTTATAAAAGCTTTTGATTTAAGCTTATTATTTTGACTGATAAAATTTGGGCTTGCTTAATTTGGTTTTGAGTAAATTAAAAGTCAGAATTTGGCTGGGAAGAAAACTAGACATTGTGTAGTGTTTTTCAGAAGTGTATTGACTTTATCCTGTTATTTTTAGGTCCCGGGGCTGAATTCCTGGGCTGAGCCTTTAGAATCTTTGTCCAATCATCCAAGGAATTTGACTTCGCAACAGAGAGAAAAGCGTCCGAGGGAGGATGGCCAAGTTGTTGATCATATGGAGTTGGTAAGACTTGCTATTTCATGACATTTGTGTTTCATTGCTCTTATAAGTTGTGCATTCTAAGAATATGACCTTCATAATTATTTGAAGTGCTTAGTTGCTTTTGGAAACATGCTTCAATTATATGCTTGAGTCTTAATGAAATTTTCATATGTAACTAAAAGATCTTCACTTTTAGGGGACGACAACATTGTTGTGTAATTCATCCTATCATAGGATTAAATACACGTTCATTGAAAGCTTTACCTATAAGTGCATCTTTTGTATATTGTTGAGGATTGTATTTTGTCTTGAGCTCCATCAATTAATAAAAACTTAGTCTGGAAATTTGTCTCTTGAAAATCATAGGTTTACCTAATTTTCATGATATTGTTTTAGTGTGTTCTTCTGCATTTATGATTCATTTAATTTTTTTTTTTTTTTACGTTTGGCAGGAATCAAATCAAGGTTGTCCGGATTCTCCAATTACTAAAAAGATGGTAAGAGGAACATGTATCAGTTTATATGATTTTGTTTTTTTGGTTTTTCATAGGTAACTGGTGCTAGGTTATCTGAAACATTAAAAGAGTCTTGAATTGTGTAGCATTGGTTTTGGTTCATTGTAAAAACATTCTTATAGCAGCCACACTTCTTTCTGTTTCAAGATATATAGAGGCTTGTTTGGAGTGAGATAGGTTGGCCAACACCTTCATGGTAGTAATTTGTGATCATGGTGATTGAATTTTGTACATATGAAACACCTTTAGCTATAGCCAGTGAATTGTCGAGTTTGATGCAAAACACCCATCTGCTACAGGCACTGCTATATCCTACTTGAATAGTGGTATCTTGAATTTTCCCTGCTATTTAGGGATAAATGCATACATGGTGCTTACGATAAACTAGTCTTTTATTAACTATACTGTAGTTGGAGAACCTGTGTTTTCTTCATTGGACTTTGTTTTTATTTTATATAGTATTTATTTTCTGAATACAGAGGGAAGATGGGCATCCTTCCTCTTCTGTAATGCAAGAAGACATGGCAAATGAAGGAACCACTCATTTTGCACTGCCTGATTCAGAGAGAAATCGTTTTCCTTGTCTGGTTAAGGTATGCTTTGTGATCACTGAACTGTCTTCAGTTATCATCTGTTGATGTGTCTTTTCCTATTGGAAGAGTAACTTGTAACACTTTTTTTCTGGGCAGGTCTATGACTCACCTGAATCTGATTTAAAACTGAATGAGATTTTTGAGTTTATTGGTGTTTTGAGTTTTGATCCAGAGTTAGCAATAAGCAAGGACGAATCTAATCTGCACTCAAGCAGTTTTGATGAAGATGACTTGGCCCAAGTACCCCACAGCAAGGTTTGTTCAGAGTGACTTTAGACTTTCTTGTGAGACTATCGTTGCCCCTTGATATTTTTAGAGTTAGAACCTTGAAATTTTGGCTTGTTAATACAATATCTATATCTGCTCAGTGAAGTTACTATACAAGAATGCTATTTTTGCTTCTCTTCAAGCCTAAGTCATGCATTAAACATGTTTTACTATCACATATCTCTTTCTTTTAATTCATCTCAACTCTTCCTTGGCATATCCTCTTCCCATATTTGAGTATCATGTAAGGTGTAGACGCTAGATGATTTCATGAACCTATGATTTCATTACAAAATGTACAAATTAATCCATTCCTGCTTAGTGGCAACTAATGGGGACGTCTTAGTAAATCTTGAGGTGACTAGTTCATTTTGCAGGTACCTCGTATCCATTGTCTTATGCACAAGAAGCTTGCCATTCATGATTTTGTTGAGGGTTCACCTATAACTGAAGTAATTTGCTTTATTCTTTCCTTGTATTTTATGTCTCATTTTCAGTGGGCAGTTGAACTCATTAACTATCTATCATAGGCAAATCCATCACTGGTGAGAGGAATAAGGGAGGGCTTGCTTAATCATCTCACAGCTGTTCTGGGTAATGATGGAGTGGCCGCTCAATTTTTGTTGCTTCATCTCCTGTCTCGGGTATATTTTTGTTCCTATTGTCATGTTGCTTTCCATAAGTTTTCTCCAACTTGAGCGATGTCCAGTTTTTTAAGTATTAGGTAGCTATAGGATAATCATCTTTGGGTTTGTCCCGATTTACAGGTGCATTCAAGAGTCGAAGGTGTTGCTGTTGGGAAGCTTTCACTTAACTTGACCAACTTTAGCAAGGAAACTGCATCTGTCTTTGGAAGTCGTCTTGCCCTCAAATTGCAGGAACTTCTTCCTTTTACACAGCAGATGCCTCTCACAATTGAGTATCTTAACAGTGCAATGCTTGTCCCCAAAAAGGATTATCAGGAAAACAAGTATGTGCCATTGTCCGTAACACATTAATGGTTCCTACTAGTATTCTTTTTCCTTGTTCGTACACTTAATAGTTTATTATATGGTCTGGTGGCAGATTGGTTTCTGGAGCTCTTCAGCTGGCAGAAGGCTCACACATGATTATTGATGAGACACAGTTGCAGGCTGGGACCTTGAACTCAACCGGCATTGAAAATGCAAGATCATTGAAGAACTTAACAGAATCTCTGCAGGTAATGTTCAGAAATGATTCTGATAACCCATCTTTGTGCCATTCCTGAGATTTTTTTTATTGATCTCAACATCTTTTTTACAACTAGAAAAATTCCTATTCAGGTTGAATATGATTTCCAGTACTACAAAATGGATATGACAGCAGATGTGCAGCTGCTTGTTTTATCCGAGGGTAAATCCAACATCCTACCAGCCGATTTAGTACTACCTTTCCAGCCTCTAACAACAGGCACCCTAGAAACTATAGATGAAGAGATACTTCAGTCTTGGAGATGGTACTTGACTACGTTAAGATCACTATCACATTCAATTAGCCCTGAAATGCAAAAGGTATCGTCGTTTTTCACTTTGCTTATCTTAATAATAAATCAATCTCCTTGGGCTTTGTGTTTGACTGGTGCATTTGACTGTATGCAATGAGTAAATGCTCGTAAAAGAGAATTGAACTTAGCTAGTTTTAAACTTGTCAGGTTGTTGAAGATGATCTAGTTGCTGCACGGCAAGTAGACCGAAGCTTGGGGAGCCATGATTTTAGCAGGTCTGTTGTAGCTTGTGAATGCTCAACTTTATTATAGGTTACCGGCTCAGTCTCGATCTTTTTATTAGTAAACTATAATTCTGATTATATTTTGGTTGCAGACTGCTGACAATGAGTAAACTTATATCATTGAGCTACGGTGAGACAAATTTATCGATGGAACACTGGCAAATGGTGAAGGAATTGGAAAGGCTTAGAAAAGAGAGACTTAGATAAAGAAAATCTCATTTCAGACATGTAACTAATTCTGTTAGCAAATATACGTCCTGTTGAACCATCTATGATCATGTAAGTGGCATTTATTCTGCAACTGTAGTACAACAAAAAATATTGCTCCACCTGTGTAATGTATTTATGCAAAAAGCATTAAGTATTTGGCTAGTGCTTATGCTATAGATTTCATTCATTTCTAGCTTGTATCGTCTGTATATTGAGGCAACTAGTTTTATCGTCGACTGAATCTGAATAGTCTTGAACTTGTGCTAATGCTCATCTTTAGGTTTTCACCCTCTCCTGTAAGTAGAATAAGAATGTCACCTTCTCCGGTAGGTAAAAAAAGAACGTGAGAGGCTGAGCTTTCATGTAAGTCTTGTAGAAAGTTTTCACCTGAATTACTCTCCTGATTTGATGCATTAAATTGCAAACTCTTGAATTTTAAAGTTTTTTTAAAAAATTTTTTTAAAATAAATAAGCTTTTAAGAAAGTAATACTCAAAATAAGCGTATTTTTGTTCAACCTAATGCCAGAGCTTGTTCGTTGTTTCATTGTTATTAACCGTAAATAAAGTAGTAGTTCTAATAAAGTTATTTTAATTATACATATTAAGAAATTAAGTATTTTTATTGTGAAATATATAATCCTTGACAAGACTAGTTATTCGAAGCTTAGAAATCGAACATCGAGAATTAAGTTCAAAGTTGCGATAACTTGTTTACTTTGACTCACTGTATTAATCTATTATACAAGGCATGTTATCCGTTAGTACTTAGGAGTGGTCAAGCCTTTGTAAAATGTAATAGCCTGACTTGACCGTATTCTCCATCCTACTCCTACTACTAGTCTACTACTACTATTATTAGTCTAACTACTATTGAAGCTTGGACCTGTCAACTTCTCATGTTTATCCATTCAACTGTCTAACTAATAAAGCGGTCTTGTTCTTTTGTTTATTGACTATTTGACTAAAGCAAAAATTATACTAAATTCATCAACTAAAGGAAAAAAACACTTTTGACTCTATATGTTATATATTCTAACATATTCTTTATTTGAAAATACTTTGGGCTAAAAGTATGGATGCGACATAAATTTTTATTATACATGGCGCTAAATATTTCATTTTAACAGAAGGGTGATTGAGATTCGAACTTGTGATCTCTTGTTATATTGGCTTCTAATGCGATGTTAAAGAACCAATTCGACCAAAAGCTTAAGCTAATAAATGAAACCCATAATATGTTATATACTCTAATAGTATTTATTTTGAGCATCTTTTCAAAATATACGTTTTCGAAGTTCTGACAGTAGTGATTCTTTTTCGATAAAAACTTCATATTAAATTACGTCTCGACAAAAAACACGTATCCTTTAAAAGACCACAACGATGTTTATCTTTCCAAAATTGTCATATCCAACCTTTAAAATGCTAATAAAAATTGTAAGTGTGT
This sequence comes from Amaranthus tricolor, assembly GCF_026212465.1. Taxonomy (NCBI): domain Eukaryota; kingdom Viridiplantae; phylum Streptophyta; class Magnoliopsida; order Caryophyllales; family Amaranthaceae; genus Amaranthus; species Amaranthus tricolor. The sequence continues at coordinate 6,529,737 of NC_080062.1, read as the reverse complement.
GTTTGAAGAATGGATGCTCGAGGTTGATCGATCGTACGTTAGTTGATCGCATTTGACAATTAAAATTACAATTGATATTTTTTGACAAAATCTTTTAGTAATTATGATTATGACAAAAAAGAGTTTTATAAGTATTTATTAACAATTTCTCCTAATGTGAATTGTAATAACACATCCTTCTTTAAAAAAAATTTTGCTTCTAAAAACTAACGTTAAATCTTAAAAAACATAATGCATAAATTCTCTAATTAGGTCAATTCATTTAAGAAAATGTTGCATAAAAGTATGCATTAAGCATTAATGGATTTAGCCTAAAAGACGTATCTCATAAAGAAGATTTCTCAGTAGACCGGCTGTAAATAATAAAAATCCAAACACTCAACTTATTTCATCAATAGCAAGAACAAATAAACATCAAAACAAAAATTAAGATGAACATATCTCAAATATATTGTTAAACCAATCTACATTATCCATTTATTATAAAAAAAAAATATCTACATTATTCATTTATTTTGTTTTATTGTAATTATACTTATAACGAGAATCAGATCTTGTCTTAACTGAAGTAAATATCGCCTTTTCAGATAAGATATCATAATCGAAACTCACAGCGCCTCCTTTAGAATCGAGAAAGCAAGTCCATGATACAAGGGCGAGGGGAGCACTGAGCTTGTAAGGGCTCAAGTTTAGTCATAGAAACTCCACCACCTTCCTTCATATCAACCAATTCATGACCAATTCTCTCCCACTGAAAACATTGAATCAATATTGCCACTGCATACCAAACAACCTTATCAGCCAAATGTTGTCCCGGACAACTCCTTTTCCCTGTCCCAAAAGGCATGTATTTGTACCCAAATCTCGTCGAACCTTCCATATAGTTCGTAAATCTTTCTGGCTTGAATTTTCGTGGATTCTTCCATATGTTGGGATCGTTATGTATAGCCCATATGTTATATATAAGCATTGTGCCTTTAGGAACAAAGAACTTTCCTATTTGGGAATCTTTCCTTGATTCGTAGGGTAGCCCTATTGGACCTGTTGGGTACATCCTTAGTGTCTCGTATATGATACATTGAAGATATGGAAGGTTGTTTCTATCTGACTCTTTAACCAAACGATTGTGTCCTATGTTTGTGTCAATTTCAAGTTGTGCCTTTTTTAGGATATTTGGATTGTTGAGAAGTAGTGACATAACCCATTCTACTGTAGCTGATGATGTGTCTGTTCCACCTTGAAATAGGGCCTATAGTATAACATGTGTTAGACCTTATTGACGGAGCAAATTCAAACGAATTTTATAAGTTGAAGCAATTGAAAACAATTTTAGTAGAAGAAAAAATATGAATTGATAAAAATAGTTAATCTAGAAAAAAATAAAATGAATAACACAACATCTAGAAGTCTTGATACATATGAATGAGAAAAATGTTGGAGTCAACTATGTGAGCATCGAATCTAAAATTTTGCCCGAAAAAAATATTTGCTCCAACTAAAACAAGATTCGATTTTGATTGCTTGTCAATAAATTGATCATTTCAAGTAATCTTATTAGGATTAACTAATATTATAAGATCACCAAATTGCAATTCCAACAGGTGGATTCAATTGAGCAATCAATGCAATTTATATATATGACAATATTAAACAACTTTTTTCTTGAAATTACGAAAAAGACATATAACTATTAAAATAAATAATCAAATCCAAAACTTTGGTTAATTAATACATGTATACATAACTAATTTAATTATCATTTTTATGTGTTATATGTTATAAATTTTACAATGTTTACTATTAATAGGATTTTTAATCAAAAATGACTTAGGTGAATAATGACCTAAGCAGTTTTAGGTCTAAATCTTTCTGATAAGATAAATAATCTTATCAATTTATGTTAGATTTTTATTTATTAAATTTCGTGAAATGATTTCCAAATACCTCAATATCAATATAAAAATAAAATTCAAATATTAAGTTAAATTCTGCATTTAAGTCATTTAGCTGAACTCTATTACAAATAAATATTCTCAAATTAACATCGTTTTTACTTAAAGAATTACTTATTTGTTTCATTATAATTGTTGTAAGAGCTATTAAGAAGCAATGTTAGTGTCAATAAGACAACGAAACACCATTTCTAATGACAATTTATTAATTTAATATTGGCAACCGATCAATATATTGTAATTTTAAAAGTATAATTTGACTAAATTGTCCAAACTTAAAAAATGAGCTCAGCCTAAATGACGGTTATTAAAGTTGGACTTCCAACTACACATTCAAAGAAAAAAAAAAACATTTGTCACTCTTTATAGTAGCTCTTTCTGTCCTAAAAGAATAGCCTTAATTATATATTGAAAATTAAGAAAAAAAAGTAAAAATAGTAAAAGAAATTTATATATTTTAAAAAAGTGAAAGAAATTTATGAATGAGACGAGAATATTAGTTAAATATGTGAAAAAGATTTAAAGAACAAATATGGATCAAAGTCAAAATAAAATTAGGAAAATAAAATGAAAGGGGCAAAAAAGGAAATAAGGATAGGTATTTGGTAGATAGGAGTAAAAAAAAAAAAAAAAAAAAAAAAAAAAAAAAAAAAAAAAAAAAAAAAACTGAAACAAAAAGTTGGATAGTGTCATCCATGTAGGTCATAAAACTTGTTATTGTGTGTTTATGCTTAATTTGAACACGTTCTTATTCTTAATTCATCAAGAGACTATTAGCTAGTATGTTAGCTACTTTGCTTTAAATATATTTATTTGTCTCTTAATGGCTGTCTCATTTAGTTAACAAATTCTTATATTTTAGGTCAACTAAAATTTTGCTTTCGAGTTGATATAACACATACGTAGATATGAATGTTCAACCTATCATATGATAATATCTTGAATTTGCCTCTAATTCAATTAGATGAAAAAAATAAATCAAAGATTAACAAAATAAAATATTGCAATTAGCAATTAACATGATTCATGATTGTGTATGAAATTAGCAATGGAATATACATACCAAAATGAGGCTTGAAATCATCTCATTTGAATAATATTGAGGATCCTCCTTTTGTAGGGATAACAAAACAGATATCATTGCTCTTTTCCTTGAATCCAACAATTTTCCTTTCTTTTCCAATTCTTTATGTTCTTTCATCAATCCATCCATAAAATTCTTTTTCTCTTTAGTCAATTTCTTCATGAAATTTTCAGGTGAAACCCCAAAAAATCTAAGTATCTTCAAAAATGGTAAGAAATCTTCCAAGTTATTTGCTCCACCAACCCTAAAACTCCCTTCCACAAATTGTTGGAATCTTCTAGTAGCTTCATTACCTTCACTAGTCTCCTCATAGTTACTCTTCCCCATTAACATCCTCATCATGTTATCTAAGGTGAACCCGAAAATGGCGGACTTCAAATCGACTATTCCTCCATTTTTGTGGCTCTCCTTTATCATCCTACGAATAAAAGATTGAGCCACTTCTACTCGGATTTCTGAAAGGATTTGCAGCCGTTGGGAAGATAATATCTCAACGGCTGCAATTTTTCTAAGGTTTTTCCAGTGATCCCCATATGGAGACCATGCTATGTTGGTATAATTATCGCCCCCGTACTTCCCAGGAAGAAGTCGAGGGCGATCAACAAAGGCATCGCCTTTTACTAAGCACTCCTCCACTACCTCCGGAGAGGATAGTAAGAGGAGGGGCCGAACACCCATGTTGAGATAGAGGACCGGGCCATGACGGGCCGCCAATCGGGCTAGGGAACGGTGGAGGGGTTTTTTGAATAGATAAAAGTGGCCTATAATAGGGAAGGAAAAAAATGGGCTTGGTGGAAACAATTTGGCCTTATGCTTGGAACGTAGGATGAAATGATAAAAAGTTAAGTAGGTAATTACAAATAAAGCTAAATACTTTATGAGTATGGTAATATTCTCCATATTGAAACTCATGGGTAGTAAGTGTTTCGAGCTAGCAATTCTTATTGATTTAATGGGTTTTGTTATGCACAAAATAGTGGTTGTATTCTTGTAATTTTGAGCCTTTAGTAGTTCTTTTTATATTATGAAGGTCTTTTTCAACATTAAATCTAATGGGTTATGGTAGGACCATTTTGACCTTCAAGGTTGGTCATTAGTCAATGATAATATTGTGGAATTGAAAATTTCTTGTGAAATAAATTTGATCAATAGATTTTAACTAAGCTTAGTATACCCATGGTGTGTGAAACTTGACTTCTAGAAGTATAAGCCATAAAAGTATCAATTATTCTATAGATCAAATATATGAAGTTTAAAAATGATCTATTTATTTATGTAAAAGATCTTAATATTTCAAAATTAAGGTTTTATAACATTGATGATTTAATTTTTAATTTTTGATCATTTATATGATAAAACTATATTATAATTATAGTATTTTTAGACTTTTTGTCCATTTACAAATAAATTTTTTTCGACTTTTTGAAATTTGATTTCATTTGACTTTTTTGTCTATTTATTAACAGCGAGTAGAGCTGTTCAAAAGTGACCCGACTCGAAAATCCAAACCGAAACTGAAAGTAAACCGACCCGAAAATGTGTTTCTTTTTTTGGTTTATCGAATCGACAGTACCCGAACTGAAATTGTACCCGAACCGGTTGACAACCGAAAATGGGAAAGCTGAACACGAGCTGTAACCGATTTTTGTAACCGACACATAACCGTTAACCAAGATTACCCGAACCAAATAATGACCGACCCGAATCATGCTCAAAACCGAGTTCTATCCGGCTAAAACCAACTTAACTCGGACGAATTTTAGATCGAACTGCTGTAAACCTGAACCAATTTTTAACATAGAAGTATGATAGACTCATATTCAATCATCTTATTTGTTAAGCTAATAAAGTGTTAGATATTTTAATAAATTAAATTTTATAAATACATGGTTTCCTATATTTAGAGTTAAAAATCAATGGTCAATGTTTATTTAACTACTTTTAATTGAATTAGATGAATATTGATAGAACTTTATAATTTTAATTTCCGGTTAAACAAGTTAAAGTAACAAAATAATAATGATTACTAATTAATTTGCATTTTAACTATTTTGCTTTAAATAAAGGGAATCTTGTCATCAATTAAAAATTGACTAACAACTTAATTAAATATTAATTCGATCGATAGTAATTAGTAATACGTAGCTGAATTTTGCTCTTAAAAAAAAACTCGAACCCGATCAGTACCCGACAAAACCGAACCAATTAGTAATCGATGACAACCCGAGACCGATTGACACTTGACACGAACTTCAACCGACACCGAACTGATGCTAACCCGATAGCTTGAATAACTGATCTCCAACCGAACCGTGACTAACCGACTCGACCCGAGTGTGACCCGTTGTAACACACAGCTGAAAAATAACCGATCCAAAATGCAACCGAATCGAATGATACCCGTTCGAAACTGACCCGATCACTCGAATGAATACCTCTAACAGCGAGCGAACAACTTGACTTTTTAAACAACTTTTAAACTTGTTTGTTGTTAATAACAACGAATAATTCTGACCATAGATTTTGAACATGAGACACTTATTTTAAAAAATCAGAAATTTTTTTTAAAACTTTTTTATCAAAAATATATTTTTTATTTTTCAAAAGTTCATTTGAAATTTATTTACGGCCAGCTATAAGATTGCCTCAAAGGCCCACAATCTACGCTTACACTTTTTGGGCCTGCTCATTTAAATAAAGTGTACTTGTAAGCCGAGCTAACTATGAACTGTTTTGCTTGAAATTGAATTTTTGAAATTCTTAAGTGAAAAAAAAAAATTAATTAAATAAACTAACTTTCAAACATTTTCCAAAATGCGATGCACCATGTCACGCCAGCTTGATAGCTGGCGTCCGCCTGTACAAACGACACGTCCCTCTATGGGAAGCCGCGTTAGTAAGGCTACATCAAGCAATGTGATGGTAGCCTCACCTAGAGGGAGATGAAATGTATGCGTCTCCTGATGCCATCTCTCGACCAGTGCCGTGATAATGGCACGGTCAACTCTGCCGTATGCTACGAGGTGAAAGTCGTATAACCTCGTTAGCTCTAAGTATGGGATGATGCTATCATCGATCACCCATGGAACAGAATCTGGATGCCTGGTGCCCAGCGTTTCCGCATCAGACACCTAAGAGTATTGAAATATAAATAAGTTACTTGTATGTACGCAATAGTAAAATGTAAATCATAACTATCGTAAACTAACCTGGGCATCCCAAAGAGGAGTACTCTTGTGCTCATGCTGCATGGTTAACACACTAGGGTCTACGGGTCCTGGAGCTGCTGGATCCATCTCCTCTACTCCTGTGTTCGTGTTAGTTTTAGTTAATATTACTATTATGTAATAATATAAAATATATACTCCCTCCGATCTTATGAATTAGTCACATTTCCTTATTTGGCAAAACCTTTGAATCAGTCCCATTTCTATTTTTGGTAATTCTTTTTTACTTAAATACCCTTAGTTCACACAAGTAATTACGAATATACCCCCATATACCTTACTTACCCAACTACCCTTCACTACTTATCCTTCACTACTTACCCTTTACTATTTACCCTTTTTAATGGACCCCACACAATCCTTAATATCCGTGCCCAAGCAAATGAGACTAATTCATAAGATCGGAGGGAGTATAACATATTACCTTGAGTTACAGATTATTATTCTAGAATAATATATATAACATATTACCTTGAGTGACAAGTTCTAGTGTTATGACCTTCGCTCCCACAACGACGACAATTAGATCGATTTGGTCTACCCTCATCCATTTCATTGGCAATTCTCTTAGACTTAGGCCTCCCTATACCCCGAATTTGAGCGGGATCGTGTCTAAGTTCAAAGCCCGTGTATTGCGGCCATGACCTCTTATCGATCATTGGCATGAAGTAATGTTCGTATGTACTTGCATAACTTTGACTAGTATAGCACGGATCCACAAACCTCCTAAATGAAAGGGGTCGTTTGATGCACACAGCAAGTATGTGTGAACAAGGAAGGTGGTATATCTTTTTTGGTCTACAAATTATTCAAATCCATAATGTAGCCAAGTTCATACATATATAATACACATAATCCAAATAATAAATCAATTCATAAGTTCACAAATAACATTTCTAATACCAACATCAACATCAACATTTTCTAATCAACATCAAATAATACAACAACATTACTTCAAAATCCAACATAAAGCTATAAAAACAATCAGAAATTACCTTGAATGCTTATGGATGATTAAGATTAGTCTTGATTTAACAACTAGAAACCTACATTTGAAAAAATAAACAAATTTGGTTAAAACCCTAAAATCCAAATATACACCAAAAAACACACAAAACAATTTACCTTTGCGCAAGCTATAGTATCCCACACTAATTTTGAAGTGCCAAATTCAAAGAGGATTGCACGATTTGATGAAATGAATCAATGGTTTTAGAGGGAGAAGGTGGAAATGTCGAGTGAAGTAGGATTTGAGAAATGCGAATTTGCGAAAAAACAGAAACTGATCTGATTTTGTAGATCAGGTCTGTTCGCAGTTAGTAACTGCGAACAGCAATAAAAGACAAAAGAGCTGTTCGCAGTTACTAACTGCGAACAGCTAGTTTGTCTTATATGTTGTTCGCAGTTAGTAACTGCGAACAGCTCCAAAGCACAGCTTTGGGGTTTGGACGCTTACTTTTGGAAAATATTTGAAAGTTAGTTTATTTAATTAATTTTTTTTTTCACTTAATCAAAAATTCCTTGAAATTAGAAGTTTTTGAACCCAAGATTACTTGTAAAGCATTGTTTTCTTTCACAAATCACAAATTTTCATTTACCAATATGATCTCATCGTGATATTATTTTAAAAAAATATTTATATTTGTACTTAAATTTTTTTTTTATTGTTTAATGTTTATCACATTATTTTACATGTTGAATTGACACTTTAGCTATTAAAACACACATTTTTTTGAATTTGATTCCTTCTATGAACTTGTATCACTATGAAACGGTTTCAAATGAAAAATAAAAAAATTTATAATTTTTTTATTTCAAAAGCATAAAAAAACACATTGTTGACTGGTTTTATCTAATTATCTGATCACATGTCATCTGGGTATATTTTGAGAAGAACCCTATAACAATTGAGATTATATCGAGTTATTCAAAAGTGAATGTTATTTTAAAATAATGGAAATAATTTAACTTATTTTGATAATTTTCCATGAAAAGTAAATGGAAAAATATATAATTCCCTTGTTTATTATAAAATATATAGGTAAAAATATTTATTTATGTTGTTATTTGTGTTCAACTTTAAATTATAAAATTACGTTTTTCATATATATATATATATATATATATATATATATATATATATATATATATATATATATATATATATATATATATATATATATATATACATAATATATATATATATATAAATATATATATATATACATATATATATATATATATATATATATATATATATATATATATATATATATATATATATACATATATATATATATATACATATGAAAGCGCAATTGAATGCGCAAGCCTCAAAGAGATTCAACAAAGAAAAACAAATGAAAAATAATGCAAAATAAGAACACAAGTGTTTATGAGGTATTTAGAATACCTCCCCCTCAAATGTAGTTTATTATATTGAATTCAACAATTACAAGTATAATAAACTCCCTTTACCTTGAGAACAATCTCTCAAGATCACAAATACTAAAGCAAAGTAAGAACACTCTCAAGTTTCTAACAATGCAATAGCCCTCTCAACAATATGTGTGTTTGTGGTGATTTGATACTATGAGTGATGAATCCTATTTATAGGCAAGATATTCATGACTCTTAGTATTCCCTCATAAATCACCATAAACTAACATTTAACAACTCAATTAACATCCTAATTAACTATGACAATAAACATTACAATAAATAATAGAGTAATGCACCACTTTATTGCATAGTCCCTACAAATTCTGACCAAAAACAGGATCCAATGTTGTCTGTTGGACTTCCTGTGGCTTTGATCAACCAACTTTCATCAACCGTTCCAAACCTTAAACCACCCATATTCGACACATCTTTATCGACCCTCTCCAAAGTACAAGACAAAGAATGTTCGACTATATGTTTAAAGTGAACGTCATCATTAAGATTATTGGCACTTGCTTTAACAATCTCCCCCTCAAGTCCAATATTCTTATCCTCTTCAAAAGTAACTCTCCTTGACCCAAACACACCATCACCAACACTTTTGTGGCCTAGGCTACCACAATTAACTTGTAACTCATACAAGTTCCTCTTACTCCTTAGTCCCTTCATGAGCACCATGCTCCCTCTAATGACTTTCAAAACCCCTCCACTTGCTTTGAAAGTGCATCCTTTACTCTCAAGTCTACCTAATGAAATAAGGTTCCTCTCAAACTTAGGTACATACCTTACATCACCAAGTCTTCTCTTGACACCTCCAAGAGTCTCAATAATAACCTCACCAATACCTTCTACTTTCACCTTCTCATCATTTGGTAAAGTAACAAGGCCATAATCCCCATAACTAAGCTTAGTAAATTTTCCTTTCTCACAACAAATGTGGAATGAGCAACCGGAGTCTATCACCCATTCCTTAGTATGGTGATCCACTCCCCCATCAACTAGTAGAACATCATCATCATCATCAATAAAGCCTAGAGCGGCATTCCCGCTATTCTCACCATTATCCCTTAAGTTTCTCATTCTCTTAAGGTCTTCCTTAAATTCCTTACACATCATTTGTATGTGTCCCTTCTTCTTACAATAGTAACACTCTTTGTTACTAAGGTCACCCCTCCCTTGAGACTTTCCCCTTCCTTGATATCCCTTTTCTTTGGTTCTTTCCCTATTAGAACCCTCACTAATCAAGCCCTCCCCAACATCCTTCTTTACTTCCCCCTCTCTTCTCACCATGAACCTATCATTCTCTCTCAACGCCGCCAATGCTTGATCAAGAGTGATAGAATCCCTACCTATGAGCAATGTTTGGACTATGTTCCTATAGTCCTTGGGAAGTGAAGCCAAAAGTAATAGAGCTTGTTCCTCATCATTTAACTTTTCATCAGCATTTAACAATTGGCACACCAACTTGTTAAATGTGTTAATGTGGTCTTGCATTGTTGTATCCTCATCCTTCATAAGTTGATACAACTCCCACCTCAAGCAAAGTTTATTTGTAAGGGATTTGGAAGCATACACCTTTTGTAATTTTTCCAATAACTCACCGGGATCGGTCTCTTTCAAGTAGTGATACTTGATTTCGGATGCAATGGCAAGCCGGATTGTGCTTACCGCCTTCTTCTTCATTTGTGTCCATCTTCCTTCTTCTACATTATTTGGCTTTTCCTTCAATAGTGCATCATCGATGCCTTGTTGCACCAAAAGATCTTCCACCGAACTCTTCCATATGGAAAAATTTATTTTTCCATCAAACAGTGGAATGGTGAAACTTTTCCCTTCAGTCATTGTGTTTTTCTTGTTCTTTTAACCTCACTTTCACACCCCAAATAGCCCAAAAAACGCTCCCGCTCTGATACCAATTGAAAGCGCAATTGAATGCGCAAGCCTCAAAGAGATTCAACAAAGAAAAACAAATGAAAAATAATGCAAAATAAGAACACAAGTGTTTATGAGGTATTTAGAATACCTCCCCCTCAAATGTAGTTTATTATATTGAATTCAACAATTACAAGTATAATAAACTCCCTTTACCTTGAGAACAATCTCTCAAGATCACAAATACTAAAGCAAAGTAAGAACACTCTCAAGTTTCTAACAATGCAATAGCCCTCTCAACAATATGTGTGTTTGTGGTGATTTGATACTATGAGTGATGAATCCTATTTATAGGCAAGATATTCATGACTCTTAGTATTCCCTCATAAATCACCATAAACTAACATTTAACAACTCAATTAACATCCTAATTAACTATGACAATAAACATTACAATAAATAATAGAGTAATGCACCACTTTATTGCATAGTCCCTACAAATTCTGACCAAAAACAGGATCCAATGTTGTCTGTTGGACTTCCTGTGGCTTTGATCAACCAACTTTCATCAACCGTTCCAAACCTTAAACCACCCATATTCGACACATCTTTATCGACCCTCTCCAAAGTACAAGACAAAGAATGTTCGACTATATGTTTAAAGTGAACGTCATCATTAAGATTATTGGCACTTGCTTTAACAACATATATATATATATATATATGTATATATATATATATATGTATATATATATATATGTATATATATATATATGTATATGTATATATATATATATGTATATATATATATATGTATATGTATATATATATATATGTATATATATATATATGTATATATATATATATGTATATATATATATATATATATATATATATATATATATATATATATATATATATATATATATATATATATATATATATATATATATATATATATATATATATATATATACATATATATATATATACATATATATATATATATATATATATATATATATATATATATATATATATATATATATATATATACATTGGGTGAGTTAATTCTCATATACTATCATATAATTTTAGCAAATAATAAACTTCACCAAATATATATGTGCAAGTTTATGGTGGTGGTGGAGTCGCATGCAGCTACGATTTTAAGATTAGGCGGCTGTTCAAGGGTGGGGCCGTGGGGGCGATTTTTGGGGAGGAGGATTAGAGAGGGCGACCACCGACCAGTAGGTAAGGGGTGTGGTGGGCGTGAGGAAGGGGCAAAATTGGGAAAATTAAAGGTGAGTTTTATTTTTTTATTTTTTAATAAATTAGACTTTTATTTAAAAAAGAAACCTTTGATATTTGTTCAAGATCAACTATTAGAGAAAATTTTATCTAGATTGATTCAATATTTATTAAAAGAAGTGTTAAGATAGGATTTTGGAAAAGATGATATTGGCTTGACAATAATATTTATTACATCTATTTTAAAATACTTGCATTTTGTACCATTTATTATTGAATCTTATTTTATATATTACGGCTAATATATAAGAAAAAATATAGTTAAGTAAAAGCTTATTTGAATCGTCTAATTAAATACCTTTGTAATATCATATTTTTATAATTTTAGTTATGCATTATTCAATATAAAAATGAATAAAACAACACATTAAATTGTGTAATAAAGTAGAATGTACTTCTTGCACCAAACCATATTTTGCTCTATTCATCATTCGTTGGTAATTTACATATTTCGGTTATTATACAAAAAAAAATAGTCATGTGGGATCTTTTTTTATTCGTCTCGTCGCATATATTCATAATATCAAATTTTTATAATTTTTAATGTGTAACTCTAGATATAAATGATTGGAAAATTTGTAAAAAAAACACCTTATAAAACCAGTTTTTTTGTAAAAAAACATCTTTTAAAATTTTTTTTTTGTAAAAAACAACTTTTAAGAGACTTTTCAGTTTCCGGTGACTTTTGTCAACTTTCCGGCGTTGACTATGCCATTTGTTAACTTTTATGCGTTGACTTTTGAGCTCAAATGGCATAGTCAATGTCAGAAAGTTGACAAAAGTCACCGAAAACTGATTTAAGGTGTTTTTTTAATAAAAAGTCTCATTAAAGGTGTTTTTTTACAAAAAAAATTTTTAAAAGGTGTTTTTTTACAAAAAAATAAGTTTTATAAGGTGTTTCTTTGCAAATTTTCTTAAATGATCCGACAAACGCATTGATTGCGCAAAAATTTATTTGGTGCAAGTATTATGGAACGGAAAAAGTAATAACTAATAAGTATAAGAAACTTAAAAAGTATTATTTTCATATCGAGAAAGTTTTAATAAATAACGGTTATTTGTGAGGTTAATAAATCACTCTTATGTGGTAGGATTTAATAGGATGAAAGTTTTATTATTTTAATTCATCTTTTTTAATTTTATTAATTTTATTATTATTATTATTATTATTATTATTATTTTTTGTCATACTTTCACCACATTTTAATGTCATGGAGTACAATATCATTATTCCACCTCAATGTCATGTCACTCGGGTAATCTACCCACCACGTGGATAAAGTTTTCAACGTTTACGTTGTCGATCATTGTTTAGAAGGTGTGATACACCAAATTTATTAGGAATGGGAAAAATGAATGATTTATCATTTACTCACTGTCAATTGTGACCTTTCTATTTAATTAAGATGTCGATTATTGGGAACTTGTGCGACACCAAATTTATCAGATATGGAATTATGTGCTGTCATTTCTTATTAATTTACTTTTTATCCTTATTTCATAATTTTGAAAATTTCAATTTTAGGTGATTTTATTTTAAAAATCTTAATTTTAAATTATTATTTAAAAATTCAAATTTTGAAAATTGTTTAATTTCATGGCCCGTTTGGCTAGCATACTAAATGGTGGTAATGAGAATAAATTTATAATGTAAAAGTTCATCAAAAGTTTTATCTCATTCCATGGTAATGAAACTTTTTTTTTTTTTTTACAAATTTTCATTATCACCTAATACCACATCTCCCAACGGTAATACATTGGAATAAATTTTATGAACAAAATAAGATGATTGAAAGTTGTCAAGTATGGCCATCAAAGTAATCAAGAGATTTTTCAACCAAAATTATACTAGTTTTCATTCCCATTACCACGGTTTATTATCACCTACCAAATGGGCCGTCAAAGGACTTGACCGCTTGGTAATCTTAGAGAGGGTAAAACATCTAACACCCAATACCTTCGAACCATTACCCTCCCATCTAAGGATGATTATGGGGCGGGTCTGAAGCGGGTCCAGTCAGACTTAGACCCGGATCCTATTATTTTTCATAGATTCAGACCCGGATTCGAACCCTAAGGGTCTAATATTTTTAGACCCAGACCCTAGACCCTTCAAATCTAATAGGTCTAGGGTCCTTAATGGATCCTTAATTGGTCTAAAAAGAGTCTCTTTAATTTGTCATATTTGTGCCTTTTGTAAGTCATTATATTTTTCATATTTTTGTAAGAAACTTATTAGCGTATTTTACAAATATTTAATACTAATTTAACATTCATAGCGCCATCCATATATGCTTAAATTCCATTACAAACACTAATTTGAAAAAATATGAAAAATATAAAGTTGGATTTTTAAAAGAAATTGGGATTTTAGAATTGAACCATCTAAAATTGGGATTTTTTAAAGAAATTTTCACTATTTCATATTGTTAGAGTGTAACTGTTATTTCAGTTTCTTCCATATAGGGCAGTTAGGTTTAGTGGAGCAGTTAGTTTCTTCCATATAGTTACCATATAGTTAGTGGAGTAGTTACTAGAAAAATTAGGAGCAGTTACCTTGAATAACTTGTATATATTGCCATCACCAGTATTGAATGAAAGAAAGAGAAAAATACTGAATTAAAACAAAATCAGAAACATTCAAAACCTCACCAAAACTTGGTGATTAACTTACAATCATGGTATCAGAGCGGCAACGATTCTAAGTCGTTTTTGCAGCTTCATCATTTACCATTAACAAACCTTTAACACAAAGATGGCAGACGAACCAAGAACAGTCATAACACCAGATCAGCCGGTCACAATGGGGCAATTGTTGCAACTGATTAATCAGTTAAACTCCAATCAACAGCCCACTAACACCGTGACCAACACCCATACCCTCTCCATCTCAGAAAAATTAACAAATCAAAATTACACGAAATGGTCCAGGCTGATGCACTTAGCCATTAGTGGACGAGATCGTCTCAATCACATCATTGACGATCCCCCTCCCACAAATGACCCAGCGTACAGCCAATGGATCAAGAGTGACTCGATTGTTATTTCATGGATTTTAGAGAATATAGATCCTGATCTAGTGAATCAATATCTTGATTTCCCAACAGCCAAAGCTCTGTGGCAAGGGATTGAAACTCTCTACAGTAGTGGGAGAGATGGCCTGCAAATTTTCGATTTAACAGTCAAGGCAAATAAAATCCAGCAAGGCACGGATACTATCGAGGCATATTACAGCAAGCTTCTAATGGTGTGGAAGGAAATCGATAGAAGACAACCAAATCCAATGAAAGATCCAGATGATATCACTATTTATAATCAATTAATTCAAAAAAATAGATTATATCAATTTTTGGCCGGAATCCATCAGACCTTTGATAAGGATATGCGAGATCTATTATTATTGGATCCTCTTCCCACAGTAGAAGAAGCATATTCGAGTATCAGAAGAGAAGTGCTAAGGAGGGGAATCATGAAACCAGAGCCCTCATCAGATCTAGAATCATCGGGCTCCGGTGGGGTTTTTGCAGTAAAAGGGAGGACTTACCGGCGGGAGGACGACAAATCTCACCTTAAATGCACCTATTGTGGAGGTACAAGGCACACACGAAATGAGTGCTTCAAACTCGTGGGCTACCCGGAATGGTGGCCGGATCCAAAGAAGAGAGGGGAAAAAAAACAAACCCAGATCTCCGATCAACACCGCACCGGGAAAGTAGCCCTTGGATGGAGCATAGAGAAGCGTGAATCCATGAACAAAGATGAATCCATGAAGGAAGGTGAAGGGAGACAACCAACAGAACCAACAGAGGAAGGTACGGAAGGTACCAGAAGCATCAACAATGGCGAAAACGGTGGATTAGTTTTTTGCAGAGAAAGTGAGAGTGAAGGGCAAAACGGCGGAATAGGGTTTATGAGTGAAGGGCTGCTCCAAGGGTCCTTAAATAAGGGCTGGAGGTCACGTGCTCCCTCACGTGCCTCTGACCTTATATTCCCACCTTTACCTTTAAACGTTTCGTCCTGTCTTAATACTTCATCTCGTTTTAAAGAGGGCTGGATCTTTGACTGCGGTGCTACCGATACAATGTCTTTTGACCCGACCGATTTTTTGACCCATGACCTACCTAGGAAAGATGTCATTAAAACCGCGAATGGGGAAGGGATTAAAGTGAGCGGAGCCGGAACTATTTCTTTCACAAAAAACCTCACTTTAAAAAATTGTTTATTCGTACCAGGCCTGTCACATAAATTGTTATCAGTGAGTCAACTTACAAGAGATCTTGATTGTACGGTTCTCATGAAACCCGGTTGTTGTATTGTGCAGGATGCTCAGACAGGAAAAATCATTGGGCGTGGTATTGAGAGCAATGGATTGTACTACTTGGAAGAGGAGACTCCAAAAGGCAAAGTGACACTTGTTCGCGGGCTAGAGGAAAGACAATTATGGCATCGACGGCTTGGACATCCTTCGGTGGGGTATTTAGAAAAACTTTTCCCTGAATTTGTCGGGTTAAAACCTGAGTTTAAGTGTGAAACATGTATTCTTGCAAAAAGTCACAAACATTCGTATTCTAATAGTTTGAATAAAGTTGATGTGCCCTTTATGCTTGTTCATTCTGATGTGTGGGGCCCTGCCCCAGTCATAGGACTACATGGTTTTTCATACTTTGTTACATTTATTGATGATTGTACCCGCATGAGTTGGATTTATTTCCTTAAACAAAAATCTGAGGTCTTCCATGTGTTTGTTGAATTCTATAATATGGTTTGTACCCAATTCCAAACCCAGCCCCGCATGCTTCGCACCGATAATGGTAAAGAATATATCAATTCGAACATGGACTTATTCTTTAAACAAAAAGGCTTAATACATCAAACATCTTGTCCTAACACACCCCAACAAAACGGTGTAGCAGAACGGAAAAACCGCACATTACTTGAGATGACCCGTGCTATTATGCTTGACTCTCGTGTTCCCACTTACCTTTGGCCGGAAGCCATTGCTACTGCCAATTATCTTAGCAATAGACTTCCCACAAAGAGTCTTCAATATCACACACCCCTAGCCACCCTCCAAACCCATTGTCCTATTCCCTCTACGCATATTCTGCCTCCTCGTACATTTGGGTGCACGGTTTTTGTTCATTGTTCAGCAAGGGTACGAAACAAATTTGAACCACGAGCAGTGAAATGTGTTCTTATTGGATATGGTCGAAATCAAAAGGGTTATCGGTGCTATGATCCCTCAACTCGAAAGGTCTATACCACAATGGATTGCGAGTTCATAGAGAGTGAATACTACTACCATCTTCGCCGTCAGGGGGAGAAATATCATGAGGATGATAATCTCAGCTGGTTAGTCGGTCCGTGGTTGCCCGACCTCCACCCAAAAGATCAAGTTGACAATGTTACTGAGTGATCCAAGATCAAATACATTATCTCATGAGCCGATTGCTTTAGTTCTTGAAGTACTTGGTTTTAATCCTTTTAAATCTGAATTTGTTACATGTCTAACTTGGGTTGAAGATTAAGTGAAGCTACATATATATTGGTTGGACGTCACTTTGATAGGTCCAAGTTTAGTTATGTTTTTTAAAGTCTTTTTACCACTTAAATCTGATTAATTAGCTACTGCATGCTTGGGGAACAACTTAAATCAGCCTAATGCATGCTTTGGAGGCTATTTAATGCTGTTTTGTGAGTTCCAATGCTTGTTCCCCATGCTTGGACGTCCCACCTTAATTTCTCTTGCTTTTTAGCTTCCTTTTGCTGTTGTAACTCTATTTAAAGAGAGCTATTCATGAATGAAAGTTCAGACTTGTTTTATGAATCAACCTTTGTGTTTTCTTCTTGCCTATCTTTGTGTTGGTCCAAGGTTAACAAGAGTTCTTTAATACTTTGAGTGTGTTCTTGAGTATTAAACTAGGGGAGATTGAGTTTGTCTTGTCTCTAGCCTAAATACTATTGCATTGAGTTTGTTCTTGTGCTTTGGTTGTCCTATTTTCATTCAAATATACATTCTGTCCAAATTACTTCTTCTTTCTTTTCTTTTGTCCTTCTCCTTCCTTAATCATTTAGGAAGTCTTGAATTAGCATTTACATCATTTGGTATCAGAGCTTTGGTATTTTAAAGAGTGTTTCAAAGTGTTAATTCATTCAAAATAAACACAAAATATCAGACTTGCTGTTGTGTTGCTTTCGGTTTTTCGTTTTAAAAAAAAAAAAAAAAAAAAAAAAACTATGGCTGAAGAAAACCTCGCTGAGCTATTGAGATCAATCAATTTGAGGTTAGAAAGAATGGAGAAAAAAAATGAAGAGCGTGAGATTGAAAAACAAAAGCAAGATACAAGAATGGATGCTATGGCTGATATGCTTTTAAAAGCTACAAGAAAAATTGGTGAGATTGAAAATGAGGATTCTAGTAGTGGAAATAATTATAAATCTTTTGATGAAGATAGGGGGCTTAGAATTGATCTTCCAGAATTTGATGGAGGTCATGATAGCGAATCATTTCTTGATTGGCTAAGGCAAATTGAAACCGTGTTTGAATATAAGGAGTATGATGATAAAAAGAAGTTTAAGCTTGCTGTTCTTAAACTCACTAAACTTGCTGCCTTATGGTACGAAAATGTTAAAGCAAATAGAAGAAGAGAAGGAAAAAATAAAATGGACTCTTGGGAAAAATTTAAAAAAAAGATGAGGGATAAATGGGTGAGTAAGGAGTATGAGCAGGAGCAATACTTGAAACTTACACATCTTTCACAAGAAAATGAGATGAGTGTGGAAGAATACATTAGAGAGTTTGAAAAACTATGTTTGATTTGTGATTTGCAAGAGAAGGAAGCCTTTAAAATTGCTCGTTTCATTAAAGGGCTGTCCAAAAATATTTGTAGAAAAGTGGAAGTTACTCATTATGCTTCTTTTAGTGATGTTTGCAAATTGGCTTTGAAATATGAAGCACAATCCAAGGAAGAGAAAGAGAAGGAAAAGCCTAAGTTTCCTTACAAAGGTACTTCGAAGTTTACTCCTTCCAACTCAAAAGGGAGTACTTTTCAAAGTAAGGCTTTCCCATCTAGTTTTATAAGCGAAAAATCAAAAGAAAAGGCTGTTGTGTCGCCTAGTGAACTTGCAACAAGGAGGAAATGTTTTAAATGTCATGGAAGAGGACATATTGCTAGTGAATGTCCTAGCAAGGCTGTTTTAACATCTACTCAGTGTGCTATTATGGATGAAGAGGAAAAAATGTATAATTTTGTGGCAAATGAAGTGGAAGATTTGGAGGATGATTATGAGGAGGAAATACAACCAGAAGATGAGTACAATATGATGGTGGTTCGAAAAGTGCTATTTAGTGAGCCACAAGCTGATTTGAAGCAACGCCACAATTTGTTTCATACTAGATGCAAAATTGGAGAGAAGACTTGCAATGTTATAGTTGATAGTGGTGCACAAACTGATGTAGTATCATCTGAAGTTGTGAGTAAGCTGAAGTTAGCTACTAGAGATCATGAAGAACCTTACAAGTTGAATTGGTTGAATGATAGCACTGGAATAAGGGTGAGGAAGCAAGCTTTGGTTTCTTATTCTATTGGAGGCTTTGAAGATGAAAGATGGTGCGATGTAATTCCCATGGATGCTTGTCACTTGCTGCTTGGAAGACCATGGCAATTTGATCACAATTCGGAGCATAGAGGAAAAAGTAATGAGTATATTGTAACAAAAAAAGATGGTAGAAAAGTCAAATTAATTCCCTTACCCCCTAAAGTTGCTAAGAAAGAAAAAGACAAAAGCAACTATCTTGTAACATGTAATGAGTTTGAAAAAATAGTGGATGAATATGGTGGTGGTTATGCTTTGGTTCTAAGGACCAAAGATCAGATTAGTACTTCTTGTGATAACTCATCTTCCTTAAATGAGTTATTAGAAGAGTACAAAGATGTATTTCCAAATGACTTGCCCAAGGGCCTCCCACCAATAAGAGGCATTGAGCACGCCATTGACTTGATTCCTGGAGCACCTTTGCCAAATAAAGCTGCTTATAGATGTAACCCCGAGGAAAGTAAAGAGCTTGAGAGGCAAGTGAGTGAGTTGATTGAAAGGGGCTACGTGAGAGAAAGTCTTAGTCCTTGTGCTGTCCCTGCCCTTTTAGTGCCTAAGAAAGATGGCACTTGGAGAATGTGTGTAGATAGTAGATCCATAAATAACATAACCATCAAATACCGTTTTCCTATGCCTAGGTTGCAAGATATGCTTGATGAATTAAGTGGAGCCTTAGTCTTTTCAAAAATAGATTTAAGGAGTGGTTATCATCAAATGAGAATAAGGGAAGGGGATGAATGGAAAACTGCTTTTAAAACAAAACAAGGGTTATATGAGTGGTTAGTGATGCCATTTGGGCTTTGCAATGCTCCAAGTTCTTTCATGAGGTTAATGAATGAGGTTCTCCGTCCTTTTCTTAATAATTTTGTTGTTGTTTACTTGGATGATATTCTAGTGTATAGTAAAAACAATGAAGACCATATGGTGCATTTGAAGAGGTTGTTTGAAAAATTGAGGGAAGTAAAGTTGTATGGAAAGCTTGAGAAGTGTTTTTTCATGACCCCTAGTGTGTCATTTTTGGGATACATTGTGACTAGAGAAGGAGTGCAAGTAGATCCAGAAAAGGTCAAGGCAGTTAAGTCTTGGTTGGCTCCAACCAATGTGCATGAGGTAAGGAGTTTTCATGGGCTTGCTTCTTTCTATAGGCGGTTCATTAGAAACTTCTCTTCTATTATGGCTCCCATTACCGAGTTAACAAAAAAGGGTGAATTTAAATGGACTGAAAATGCTCAAAGGGCTTTTGATAAAGTCAAATACATGCTGTGCAATGCACCTATACTTGTTCTCCCTGATTTTAACAACGTGTTTGAAGTAGAGTGTGATGCAAGTGGGGTTGGAATAGGGGCTGTCCTTATTCAAGAAAAGAAGCCAGTAAGTTTCTTTAGTGAGAAGTTAAGTGAGGCTAAATTGAATTACTCTACTTATGATCGTGAATTTTATGCCATCGTTAGAGCTCTTGATCATTGGTCTCATTACCTTAGACCAAAACCCTTTGTTCTTCATTCTGATCATGAGGCTTTAAAATTCATAAATGGGCAACAAAAACTTAATAAAAGACATGCAAAGTGGGTAGAATTTCTTCAATCATTTACCTTTAGCTCCAAATATAAAGATGGAAAAAGTAATATTGTAGCTGATGCTTTATCTCGAAGAGCATACTTGCTTTCTATGGTGGATGCTAAGGTTTTGGGTTTTGAACAACTCAAGGAGTATTACAAAGATGATCCTGATTTTGCTAATGAATTTCCAAAGCCATCGAAAGATTACGTTGATCAAGATGGTTATCTTTTTAAAGGTAACAAGTTGTGTGTTCCTAAAAGTGGCATTCGTGAATTGTTGGTAAGAGAAGTTCATAGTGGTGGATTGGCTGGTCATTTTGGCATTCAAAAGACTCTTGATATTCTTGGTGAGCATTTCTATTGGCCAAGGATGATCAGGGATGTTACTTTAGTTGTGGAGAGATGTGCTACATGTCAAAAGTCAAAAGGGCATTTCACAAAGGGGCTTTATACTCCATTACCTGTTCCAGATTCTCCTTGGGAAAGTGTTAGCATGGATTTCATTGTTGGGCTACCGCGGACTCAAAGGGGTAGAGATAGCATTATGGTGGTGGTAGATAGATTTTCCAAAATGGCTCATTTTGTAGCTTGTAATAAAACAGATGATGCAGTAAAAGTGGCTGAATTGTACTTCAAGGAAATTGTCAAACTACATGGCATTCCTCGAAGTATAGTTTCGGATAGGGACTCCAAGTTTTTAAGTCACTTTTGGAGGACCCTATGGAAGTTGGTTGGTACCAAGTTACTATTTAGCACCTCTCATCATCCCCAAACTGATGGGCAAACAGAGGTGACAAATAGAACTTTGGGTGCTTTGTTACGTGGTCTTGTGAGCAAAACGCAGAAAGATTGGGACATGAAACTAGCCCATGCGGAGTTTGCTTACAATAGGGCTCATTCTTTAACTACTTCTCGTTCTCCTTTTGAAGTAGTGTATGGAGTGAATCCATTTGTGCCTGTTGATTTGATTCCCTTGCTGAAAACTAATATGGTAGAAAAAGATGCAAAAAAGAGGGTGGAAACCTTTCAAAAAACCTGTGAGCAAGTAAAGAAAAGAATTGAGGAGATGAATAAAAAATACCAAGAGAGAGCAAACAAAAAAAGGAAACAACCCATATTTAACCCTGGGGATTTGGTTTGGCTTCATTTGAGAAAAGAGAGATTTCCGAAGCTTCGCAAAAACAAGCTCATGCCTCGTTCTGATGGTCCGTTTAAAGTACTTGAGAGGGTAAATGATAATGCATACAAGATTGAACTTCCTGATGAGTTGATGGGTGTTAGTGCTACTTTTAATGTGGGCGATTTGTCACCGTACTTGGATGATTCAAGTTTGAGGACAAACTCTTCAAAAGAAGGAGAGAATGATCCAAGATCAAATACATTATCTCATGAGCCGATTGCTTTAGTTCTTGAAGTACTTGGTTTTAATCCTTTTAAATCTGAATTTGTTACATGTCTAACTTGGGTTGAAGATTAAGTGAAGCTACATATATATTGGTTGGACGTCACTTTGATAGGTCCAAGTTTAGTTATGTTTTTTAAAGTCTTTTTACCACTTAAATCTGATTAATTAGCTACTGCATGCTTGGGGAACAACTTAAATCAGCCTAATGCATGCTTTGGAGGCTATTTAATGCTGTTTTGTGAGTTCCAATGCTTGTTCCCCATGCTTGGACGTCCCACCTTAATTTCTCTTGCTTTTTAGCTTCCTTTTGCTGTTGTAACTCTATTTAAAGAGAGCTATTCATGAATGAAAGTTCAGACTTGTTTTATGAATCAACCTTTGTGTTTTCTTCTTGCCTATCTTTGTGTTTGTCCAAGGTTAACAAGAGTTCTTTAATACTTTGAGTGTGTTCTTGAGTATTAAACTAGGGGAGATTGAGTTTGTCTTGTCTCTAGCCTAAATACTATTGCATTGAGTTTGTTCTTGTGCTTTGGTTGTCCTATTTTCATTCAAATATACATTCTGTCCAAATTACTTCTTCTTTCTTTTCTTTTGTCCTTCTCCTTCCTTAATCATTTAGGAAGTCTTGCCACAATGGATTGCGAGTTCATAGAGAGTGAATACTACTACCATCTTCGCCGTCAGGGGGAGAAATATCATGAGGATGATAATCTCAGCTGGTTAGTCGGTCCGTGGTTGCCCGACCTCCACCCAAAAGATCAAGTTGACAATGTTACTGAGTCACCTCACCAAGATGATCTATCCACTACTCCAATACCACCACCAATCCTGTCTGACCATCAGGTAAGTCATACAGTTCTTGATCGAGTTGTTTCAGCAGGAACTAACAGTGATAATGTGATAGTTGATATTGATGCTTCGAACGAGGAAATTGATGCAGGTAACAGTGATGATGGGGATGTTGATACTTTGACTGAGGCAGCTGCTGCAGATACAAGTGAAACAAGGGGTCATGATACTTCGTATATGTTACCTCCTCGCTCCACTCGAGGGGTTCCACCAAGGAAATATGATCCTGAATACGAAGCACAACGGTCGAGATATCCCATTGAAAAGTCATCTGGATCAGGAAACTTGTCGCAGAATGCCTTAGCTTTTAAGGCAGCTTTGGATGCAGCCAAGAGCCCACTTACAGTAGAAGAAGCCCTAAGGTCTGCACATTGGAGAAAGGCAATGGAGGAGGAAATTAACGCTTTGAATAAGAATGGTACGTGGGAGAAGTGCGTCTTGCCAAACAACAAGAAAGTCGTCGGATGTAGATGGGTTTTCACGATCAAGTACAAGTCAGATGGCACTATTGAGAGGTACAAAGCTCGACTGGTGGCGAAAGGGTACACGCAGACATATGGAATTGATTACTCAGAAACCTTCTCTCCAGTTGCTAAACTTGATACAGTTCGAGTTCTGTTCAGCATTGCAGCAAATCTAGATTGGCCTCTCCATCAGTTTGACGTGAAGAATGCGTTTCTACATGAAGAACTGCAAGAGGAAGTGTACATGGAAGCTCCACCCGGGTTTACATCAGAATTCTCAGACAACGAGGGGTGCAGGTTGAGAAAAGCACTATATGGGTTGAAACAATCACCTAGAGCATGGTTTGGAAGATTCACCTCCGCCATGAAGAGATTTGGTTACCGTCAAAGCAACTCAGATCACACCCTATTTCTCAGACGCAGAGGGGAGAGAATTACATGCCTGATAATATATGTGGATGATATGATCATTACAGGGAATGACAAAGAAGAAATAATCAATCTAAAGGAGAAGCTGTTCCTAGAATTCGAGATGAAAGATCTTGGCAGACTGAAATACTTTTTAGGGATTGAAGTCCTCAGATCAAACAAGGGAATCTTCATATCTCAGAGGAAGTATGTTCTAGACCTGTTAGCTGAAACAGGCATGCTGGACTGCAAGCCAATCGAGACACCGATTATGGTGAACCATGGACTCCAGATGATTGAAGGAGGAAAACTGGCTGATCAAATGCAATATCAGCGCATGGTGGGGAAGTTAATTTATCTAGCTCACACTAGGCCTGATATTGCATATGCAGTAGGAGTAGCTAGTCGGTTCATGCACAAACCGCAGATTCAGCACATGGATGCAGTCTACAGGATTCTCAGATACCTCAAGGGATGCCCTGGAAAAGGAGTCTTATATCAGAAGAATGGGCACCTTGACCTTGTAGCATATACAGACGCTGACTGGGTAGGAGATAGAGATGATAGGAAGTCAACATCAGGCTATTTTACGTTAGTGGGAGGAAACCTGGTCACATGGAGGAGCAAGAAACAAAAAGTAGTGGCCATGTCTAGCGCAGAAGCTGAGTTTAGGGGTGTAGCAAAGGGAATCACAGAAGTCCTGTGGCTGAGGAAGTTGTTAACTGAACTAGGATTCCCACCTAAAAGGAGCTGCGAGTTGTACTGCGATAATCAAGCGGCTATTAATATCTCAGAAAATCCCGTTCAACATGATCGTACCAAACATGTAGAAGTAGACAGGCATTTTATAAAGGAGAAGTTAGAAGCTAAAATAATCAGGCTTCCGCATGTTAAGTCCAAGGACCAACTAGCAGACGTTCTTACCAAGGCAGTTGGAGCTCAGTTTTTTTAAGAAGTTTTATACAAGTTGGGTGTTGGTGACCCTACGACCCAACTTGAGGGGGAGTGTTAGAGTGTAACTGTTATTTCAGTTTCTTCCATATAGGGCAGTTAGGTTTAGTGGAGCAGTTAGTTTCTTCCATATAGTTACCATATAGTTAGTGGAGTAGTTACTAGAAAAATTAGGAGCAGTTACCTTGAATAACTTGTATATATTGCCATCACCAGTATTGAATGAAAGAAAGAGAAAAATACTGAATTAAAACAAAATCAGAAACATTCAAAACCTCACCAAAACTTGGTGATTAACTTACAATCACATATAAATGAACTAGTAATATGTAACATTCTGAATTTAGCTAGGTTTGAATATATCTAAATCATAATTTGGATGATATTGAATCATGTAACGTATAGATATAATAGTGGTACGTGGTTGACTTAATTTAGCCTCTAATTATATCATTGTAAAGATAGAGTTGTAAATAAGATAATTCAATAAATGTATTTTGTAAAATTATTTAAAAATAATTTCTATATATACTAGGAGTAATACAAATATTTTGAAAATAAATCATTATCACCGAGCTGTCTTATATTTAATTGTGACATCAATAAGCATCATAATCATCAAAAACAAAAAATAAAATAAAAAATATTTGCTTCCTTATTTTTTAGAGGTAAAAATATTCTGATATTTGAATTAGAGGCCTCCTAAATTACTCTTGCAAAAATTTTACTCTTTCAGTTTGAAGTTTGACTTGATTTTGGCATTACTTTGTAAATGGGTTTAAGTTAAGAGTCCACGTTTAAAATTTAGGTTTGGATGTATAAAAATGAATTTTTTATAAATACATTTAAACTTTAATAAACAAATAAGTAAAGTTTAATAACTTAACCAATTTAATTAATGTTTATCAAAAACAAATTAAATAAACTAAAAATTAATCGTAGGTAACACGCAGTTAATTAAAACTTAAAATTAACTACTCATTATGTTCCTCTCGAATACATTACTTGCTTTTGGGTAAAGAGATTGGGCCAGGAGCCCAAGACAGAGAAATAAGAATAAGATAATACTCCCTCCGATCTTATGAATTAGTCTCATTTCCTTTTTTGGCAAAACCTTTGAATTAGTCCCATTTCTATTTTTGGCAATTCTTTTTACTTAAATACCCTTAGTTCACACACGTAATTACGATTTTACCCCCGTTAACCCTACTAACCTAAAATAATTAACACTCTAACCTCACCTTAATCATTCCCCCCCTTTTATAACCTCACCTACTCTGAATCCCTTCCCATCCCTCCCTCTCTCTCCCTCTCTCTCATCTTCATCCTCAACCTGTGTTCGTGTTCTTCACTGATCTTCATCTTCATCCCCAAGAATACCTTGGTTTACGGTTTATTATCTTCATCTTCATTTTTTTTCCACCATCTTCGTCTTCTTTGAAACCCTAATGCTTTTAGGGGTTTTGTAAATTTGGGTTTTTTCCCATCTTTTCTGGGTTTTTTCGAACATGGCCTCACCAACGTCTTGTCTTTCTTGTTTGTCTTCGTCCCAAGAAAGTGATCCTACGATTGGATCTCCTAACCCGTGGTTCGATTTCTACAATCGCCTACCTACGACTTCTGATGAAACGGATCCTAACTGGGGAAGAAGTATAACTTATGAAGATGAAGAAATACAGGGAATGTTTGATTTACAACTGGATCTTCAAGATCTATACATTGAGAACTTGTTCCCTTCCTCAGATGAAGAATCGTTGGATGATGTTGATTTGGTTTCTGATTTTGATGTTCGAGGCCCATTTTCTCGTATGGATACATCTTTCCTCTATGACTAATGATGATTTTGTTTATGTGCTGGTGATGGTATGCATGTCTTTCGTGTTTTGTTTTTGTTGCCCTATGATTTTTTTTTTGAGGGTAAACAATTGATTATAGCTACAAAATCCCTAAATCCATTCATTTTGCCACCAATCTAGGGTTTTAAGTTCATAAGCCACCAAACATTATGTTTAGGAGGCTATGTTCTTACCAGATGTAGGAGGCAATTAGTATGGGATTTGGGTTATCTGTGATGAGTTCAAATTGTATCTCTGAGATGAATTTGTTTTTCATTTTGTTTTTGAAGCCATCAATAAATTGTTACATGCTTTTTCCTTCTAAATGTTTACGGCTAAACATCTCCCCTATTTAATTATTACATCATGTTTAGACCTAAACATTTACCTTACACTGTAACCCAAAAGTGAGTACAAAAGGTAACCCAAAAGTATACTCATGTGTGTCATATTTACATGGTTCTGGTGTTCATGCTGGTGTTGCTTCTGTTGTTGCTGGAATATATGCTGTTGCTTCTATTGTTGCTTCTGTTGTTGCTTCTGGTATTGCTTCTGTTGTTGCTTGTGATGTTGCTTCTGTTGTTGCTAGAATATACTCATGAAGTTGATGAAAAACTGATTCGTCTGTGATCCCCAAGTAAAATAAAATGCCCTCCAATGTAGTTTTATCCACCTTTGTTTCCAGATATCTTAGTGCCTGGTAAATTGTTTCCTGCTGTACCCCCAAACAATGTGGGAGTCTCCCTTCCCTTTGTAGTTTTGCTTTGCTCATGTGTGGAATTGCATAATCCATACCACCTAGTTTCTTAATAACTTCAATTTTACATGCTTGCAATGTGATCCATACACTCTTCAGTGCATTTGGTGTCAGATTGTCAAATGCTGTAGTTACTGCCTTAACTAATTGTGAGTAGTTGTATGCTGATTTTTGATGCTGTAAAGATTGTATTGACCTAAAGAACCCTAAGTCTAGCACATTCATATCCGGTGAGTTAGGAGGTTGTTGCACTAAGTGGAAGTTAAATCCATCAAGTGTAGCCACCTCTCTAAACACCTCATCATCATCTAAAATGTGTGGTTTAGCATTGTCCTGTTGAATGAAAATTGTTTTGCTTAAATCTGATGGCCATTTAATTCTAATTGCTGGTAGTATCTTGTGCACAATCATGTCTCTTGTGTGTTCTTTAGTGATTGATTGTATTGGTTTGGTCTCTGGCTCTCCTCTCTTTCTGTTTTTTGAACTCCTTTGTGCTGCCACTTCATGTGTGAAAGGAAAAATGCCTATCTTTCCATAAAAAATCATCTCACCTTCAATAGAAAAGATCGGTCTTGCAACGGCACACATAAACATGATCTTGGGGATAAATCTTTTTGATTGGATTTCTCTATGAGGCTCTATTTCATCTTGAGTTAGATAAAATGTTTGTTGTGTCCTTGTAATGTAAAACAACTTTTCATCAATGTGGACTACATTTTTCATTTCATTAAATGTGAAATTCTTTGTTTGCTCATCTAAAATGCAACTACTAAGACAAAAAATTAACCTGTCGAGTTTATTTTTGTCTGTAAGTAACGGTTTGATTGCGTTGGTGTGCTTTCGAAAGTACCTCTTTTTTTTCCATCTGCATACTGTGCTGTAGCTAACTTCCATGGCCTTTGAAAGTGATCTTAAGGTTGTCTTCTTCGCTTTTTCAATTGATTTGAATTTGTTTTCATCAAAGGCGATTGGAGCTTTACCGTTGGTCAATGACTTCATATTGTTGACATTAATTGGAACTTTGTTTTTTTTTTATCACGAATCTGTCTCCATATCCTTCCGATTGTCCTCCTATGCAAATCGTACTTCTTCGCAATTTCAGTGATGAACCCGTGTTGTAGCTTCCCATTACTGTTTGCTGAAGTTAAAAGGTCATGCATTATTTGAGTCTTAGTAAAATTATCTACATCTTTTTTTTTCCCATTGTATATACTGTGTTGAAGTTGGTGGAAATTAAATGAAGTGTTTGATATCTTCACTTAATGCTGTCTTATATACTGGAATTGCATCTGTATGGGCGCAATTTTTTTCATTTTTGGCGCCATTGACATTAATTTTTTGGTTTCCCTTTATTGTGTTACTAATTGTCAACTCATTTGATCCATCTGTCTCCATTTCCCTTTGCTGTATTTATCTTCTAATTGTCAACTCATTTGATCCATCTTCCAGTATCATTGTTTTCCCTTTATCAGCTTATTTTTGTTCCAGTATCATTTGATCAGCTGTATTTTTCTCATTGATGGCTTCCTTTCAAAATGAAACATTTTGATTTTTTGTAGTTATTTAATTAATTTTCAACACTAAATGCATACCGTGTTTGTTTTTTTATAAATCTGAAGTCAACGAAAGATTTAATATCCGCATGCGCATGTGGCGAGAGGGTTGCTCGTTTTCAATTGCCGTTCAAAAAACGTTGAAGAAATCAAGGAAGTATTGAAGACTTAGCTTATTTTATGAATTTGACGGTTTTTGTAATTTATTTGATGTAATTTTCTGTAATTTAAATTAACTAGTTTAATGGTTGTTTAATTATAAAAAATTCGGAAATGTATTAATTTCAATTATTAAAGCTCAAACAATGTCAAACCCAATTTTCCCTCCAAAATTCATTCCATGTACTTTATTAATCAAAAAGAGGGAATCATTAACAATTAATCCACTTACTTAAAAATACCCAACTACCACCTTTTACATGGACCCTTAATATCCGTGCCCAAGCTATATGAGACTATATCAAAAGATCGGAGGGAGTATTTATCTGTGATATTAAAAAAAAAAAAACATTGAAAAAAAAAATGTAAAATCAATCAAACAAGTGGTGCGAAACTAACTTGTTTGCATGAAACTTAGCTCCATCTATCTACTAAATAGTTTAGGCGCATAAAATAATAATAATTAATAATTAGCTTTTAATAATAAATAATTGATAAATAATAAAATGATACAATCCTTATATCCTTAATAATATTTTTTGTTTGCATGTGGTGGAGGATTTCACATAATAATCGACATATACCACATGGCACATATGCAAGCAAACGAATTCTCTTAAAGTAAAAGCATTTGCTTTAGTCAATATATATATTTAGTTATTTACCCCACCATATAAATAATATTGTATGTTCTCCGGGGCAGAGAATAAA
The DNA here is from genome assembly GCF_026212465.1 of Amaranthus tricolor. Taxonomy (NCBI): domain Eukaryota; kingdom Viridiplantae; phylum Streptophyta; class Magnoliopsida; order Caryophyllales; family Amaranthaceae; genus Amaranthus; species Amaranthus tricolor. Next base: position 6,499,599 of record NC_080062.1, on the reverse strand, counting down.
TTGTAAAAAAAATTTTGAACCGGTAAAATTTTAAAAATCATGATATTTTTCTAATGATATTATATCTTTAGACATTAAGGAGCCGTTTGATTGGGGGTAATAATCAAAGAGAAAGCGAATAAAAATACTCAATTCCCTTTATTGTTATTTGTTTGTCACTTTCTATCATTCCTTTTCCCCCATTTTAGTTTTGGGTTTACCCCAAACTATTATACCCTCATTCCCCACCCCCCCTACACTTTCCCATTCCATTCCCCACTTCATTACCCATCACTTAAAATTTGAACTTTGATTTATGGGTATTGTTATAATTCGTCACTATTTTCATTTTACCGCCACTCCATAATTAAATTACGAATTTGCCCCTAGATTTAAAAAAATTACGGATTTGCCATTGGACATAATAACACTATTATCAACTAAATTAATAAAAAAATTATTAATAAAAAATTAAAAATTAATTAACAACTAAATTTTAATTAATATATTATTATTATATTAAAAAATAATTAAACATTCAAATAAATATTTAAATTCAAAACTAATTATAAAGACATTATCATAATATAATATTATATTAAAATTAAATAATTTATTACAAACATTTATTTAAATAACAATAACTTAAAAAATAAATTAATTAAACAAAAAAATTTCATAATTCGAAATTAAAACAAAAAAAATTAAAAAAAATACCAGTCGCACTTTTTGTGCGATTGATAATTTTTTTTAAAATAAATTGTTATTAATTTTAATTATATTATTATTGCTATTATTATTATTATTATTATTATTATTATTATTATTATTATTATTATTATTATTATTATTATTATTATTATTATTTGTAATCAATGGAGCTAGAAAGATATTATTTAGATTTATGTTTTTTTTTTCTTCATATTACAAGAAAAGATGATACAAGTTAATGATATTTTTTTAAAAAAATAAGTTTATCAAGTTTATCATATAATAACTAGTTATTTTTGGAAAAAATATTAAAGAATTTAACAACTCATAATTTGATTCCTTAACTTGAACCAAACAGTCACAAAGGGAATCAATGAGCATTTCATTTCGTTTCTTGAACACAGCCAAACGACTAGGCTAAATTAGGGGAATACATTCCTTTCTCCTCCATTCCCTTTCCTCATTCCATTCTGATTCCCTTGTGCGAACCAAACGGCCCCTAAATATCAGGGTTGTGATTAACAAGGTCAAAGAGGGCTATCGCCTCGAATTTTTAGGACCTAAAAAACTTATTCTTATGTATATAAGTGATATTAATTTGAATTAAATTTAATAACTTATATTTATTGCTAAGTAATATAAATTCTTAGTGTTTTTTATATAAAGTAACTTAAATATTAATAATAAAAAATAAAAAGTGTATTATATCAATCGTAAGGCCTTAAGTTTTTTAAAATCCTTTTTATCTTTTGCTTTAAGACCTAAAAAAACAAAATGGCCCAACTAGATATATACCACATAATTTAATATTAAGACCTTTTAATTTTTCAAGATCCAATATATTTAACATAATCTCCTGCGATATAGACACAAACACGTAAAAAGTAAACACTAAAAACCAAATAATCGCGTTCTATAATAAATGTGTGGGAACCACCATTTCATTTCTGATCTGCATCACGCAGATTTTAACCTTTACACCTTTTAACTTTTTTGTTAGTTTTTTTCATGACCTTTTCGAAATACATTATTATAATTGTGAGTTTATAATAATTATAACGCTTACATAGATTTTTTTAAAAAATATTAAGTTTAAATTCTCTAAATAAGCATTTTAAAAATATAAAAAATATATGATGAAAAATTATATATTAAGGCAAATCTAATGAGATCTCACATGCATTGCCGATTCTAAGCACAAGTCGGGTAGCCAACCACCTATAGCCCTCAAAAATAAGGGCACCAAAATTTAAATGGTGCTATTCAGGCTCGAATTGAGCAACATTTTTTAAGTGATTTGTTTGTTAACTTTTTTATATTTGAAGTGATTTTAGAATAATAATGTTACAATACATTTTGTATTGAATTATTTTTCTTGAAGTGAAAAATTTTGTATCTTTTGATATAATGAAGGGCCCAATTTGAAAGACATCGCAAAATTAAATAAGACCTCCAAAATCTTTACTCCGCCCCCGCTCACATGGATATATTTTATCTTCAGTATATCATTCAAAAATCTTAGTCAAATTTCTGTCTCTTTAATGTGGAATACTTAAATGAGAATGATATTGGAGAATAAAAAGATTATTAAGTAAAATTTTAGTGATACATAACATATTTGAATTATTAAGTTGAGTTGAATTAGTCGAACTACTTTTATTTGTTATGTAGATTTCGGGCAATATAATATTAATCAACGTCTATACGAGTAACATTATTATTGCAAATTTGCGTATTAATAAATTGATTTGATTCTCGAAAAAATGTCATAATTTGACGACGTCGGAGGTCTAAAAATTCGAATCGGAGCAAAATCATAGGACATAAAATTTGAATGAGTCAAAGGTGAAAATAAAAGAAAATGAAGGTTTTATTCAAAAGAAAGTTTGAGTCAGAGTTAGAATAAGTAACCCAATATTCCGTATAAGTCAGAGTACAGGAGAAAAAGAGTGGAGAAAAGTAGCAGATAAATCATATCCGTATCCCTCCTAAAGTTAGGATTAAAAAACTGTTGTAAGGAAAGTTAAAATGTAAATAATTCAATCCGTGTCTACTGTCTATTGTTATCCCCACTTCTGGACATGGAGTTTGGTATCTTCATGCATGATATAATAAAGAACGGTCATCCTTTATTCTGGCAATTAAATATCATAATTATTCATAAAATCAATAGTAAAATAAATGAAAAAAAAGAACTTTAATTACACGTACTCTCTCTCTCTCTCTCTCTATATATATATATATATATATATATATATATATATATATATTATGATTATTATAGTATATTCTGAAGAAAATAAAAGGTTAAGTGAAGATCGAATGCATGACCTTTCTTGAAAATCACTACTAATATTTATTCTCTAACAATTAGGCTGCGACAATTCATCTCATAATCACCATGTGGGTCCAGTTGTGTGAACAACCCAGGGACTTAGATCTACAAACCTACGGGTAATGACTGTTGACTTGCACATATACTTGATGATATTCACTCTTTTCCAAAATCATATGGATATGATATTACAGAGATTACCCACTAAACATTATATGCAAATTCACAATCCACAGTGGCGGATTCAGTAAAAAATAAGTGATGTCAATTTAAGTAAAACCCATCTATATATTAGGTTTTGATCCTTAGTCAGATATCTAGCGCGTAGATAATACACTAATTAACTTATCTAGGGTATATTTACATGTATAATATTTGATTTTATTTTGGATTTAGGTGATGTCAATTGACCTCAGTGACATCACGCTAGATCTGCTATTAACAACCCACTTAGTGATGTGAAATCTTTCTCACATGAAGTATTTTCAGCACCAACTGAGACAAACCCGATTTTCACTCACAAATTATAATACAATGCAACTAGTATAAATAGTACACTTGCATGCTCTCTTTACTTGCCCATATAAACCGTATTCCCAACTCTCGCTCTCTTCACTATCTTAATTCCTATTTCCTACCAAACATGGCCATGGATTTGCGACTGCAAGTTCCTGCTCTTTTCTTGGTAATCTTTCTTTCCCTTTCACAATGGAGTATCTCTTTTAATTCTCGCACTAGAGGTCGTCGTTTAGATTTCTAGCTAGTTGGTATTTGATAATTTTGGTTGCTCAATAAAATAATTAAAAATTATGAAAATTTGAAATTCCCATGACAAAAAAGAGTTAAGTTGATTCTATGATTTTTTTTTTGTATTTTTTTTTTATAAAATTCGTGGTGTTAGAGAAACACCTCTATTAAATTTCTAGAAATTTAACAAAGGAAATAACATCCTTAAATTAGAATTTTCCTTGCTTGTGACTTTATTAGAGTGAGACTATTATTGCTGGACTGACTTAATATATACTTATAGTTTTAAACCTAAATTTAAGTGATTACTTATAACATTATAACATTAAGGTGATTATTTTTTATAGTCCTAGAGTGATAACTTAAAACTTTAAGGTGATTATATACAATTTTAAAGTAATTAATTAAAATAAATTTTATAATAAGACGGTATCATAATAATGGTGATTACCTTTACAAGACTTACTATTTATTTATTTATTACGTCATTCAAATTGAATGACTTTATAGTTTATGATAAGAAAAATTATATTTTCTTGGTCCTTTTGATTTCGTTACGATAAAAGAAATCTTGCTTTATTATTTTGTGGTGGAAAATAAGATAAAAATAAGTAAATAAAATAAATATTTGAATGAGATGATAAATATATGTTTATAGAAAATATTATAAACAAAAAAATTACGAATCTTCATGACTTAAACTTATTTTATGAAATTTTTAATAGAATTACTGGACAGATTATATTAAATTGATTTAAGCTTTTGACGTTGTCTCATTTTATTAGATTTCTAACAATAATGCAATTTTTATATTATATATAGAAATAATAATTTATACATTAATATATATGTTGATTCTTAAAACTTTACATATTATAATGGTTAATATATATATATATATATATATATATATATATATATATATATATATATATATATATATATATATATATATATATATATATATATATATACTTTTCGTTATAAATGAAATAATTATATCATATACTTCGTCTTCTTTTTATTCTTCCCATTTACTTTTTGCACATATTTCAATACAAATTTAAAACCTGAATATCACTAAATACATAATGAAACATTATAAAAAATACATAATAAAAAAGTATACATTAAGACGAATCTAACGAGATCTCACATGGATATATTTTATCTTCTAAATATGTGTCAAAAACATTAATTAAATTTCTCTCTTAAGATGAAATATTCCAAATAAAAAGAACATTAAGATGAAATATTTCAAATGAAAAGAATATTAGAGAACGGGAGTATATATTACTATTTTCGTTATAATTTGATTGACGTAATAAATAAATAAACACTAAGTCTTATCATATATATTAGTGATTGCTTTATTTTCTTTTTTAACAAAATTATTTGTCAAGGAACCAACTCAATCAAAAGCTAGATGGTTGAGGACCCATGATATTATATTCTAACACGTCCCCTCACATGAGAGCCCTTTGATCTAAAAGCATAGATGCGACATAGGCCCTCCTTATACTTAACGCTGAATATTCCACTTTAAATGAGGGGTGATTGAGATTAGAACTCGTGATCTCTTGTTATATTGGCCTCTGGTACCATGTCAAAGAACCAACTCAACCAAAAGTTTAAGTTGATAGTTGAGGATTCAAGATATTTTATACACTCATGATGTAATGGTTTTATTTATATATTGTAGTGTGAAAATAATTTAATATTAATTCTTTTTTGTAGGGACATATCTAAAATAATATTAAATGATTTCAATGTAATAAGTATTGATTTAAATATTGATAATAAGACTTGAATCTAAGACAACAATATTACAAATACAATACACTTATTAGCATTATTTAAGATAGAACTTGTTAAATACTATTTGTTTGCCGACAACTATGAACATGGCTACATATTTCTTCATGCAACAAAAAAAAGTAACAGTGAAAAAGAGAAAAAGAAAAATAATGTATAACCCAACAAAAATGTAACTAGAGTTATAGGTACACTATACTTGTTATATTTGACCTTTTACGCAATTTAATATGTTATTTGGTTCATTTATATATTGAGCTACATACATTTAAAAATTAAAAAAGGTTAATATTATGAAAGTATGTGATTAGACGATTCAAACAATATCCTACTTAACTTTATTTTTTTCTTGTATACTAATCGTAATACACAAAATAAGCTTAAACAATAATAATATCAAAAATCGTTAAATAGCGACCATTTCAGAACATTGAAAATACTACGAGAGTACCACACAAATATATCTATGGTAAATATGTACTAAATGGGGCCTGATCACCTTAACATGTTTTGATGACCTTTAACCTGTTTTTTGTCGTTATACGAAAGAAAAATATTGTACTATGATAATGAGTTAATGACAATTAAGGTGCATCGAGAATTCGAGATAGAATAAAGATTTTAAAATCCTTATTTATTTTTACGTAGATAAAAATATTTCTCTTTTAAGAAAAATAATTCAACACAAAATAAATTGTAACACTATATTACTTTAAATATAATAAAGGTTTACAAACAAATCACTTTAAAAGTATTGCTCGGAACTGGACCTAGATAACACCATTAAATATTTAAGGCCTCTTATTTCCGAAGCCTTAGGCGGTCGGCTACTCTGGATGTCCTAAGAACCCGTCTTGGGGTGCATACGATTCGGTTTGGTCTGGTCTAACACTAAAATCAAACCAAATCAAACCAAAAATTTTGGTCTGAAAATTTTCTAGACCTGAACAAATCGTTTAAATCACTAGACCAAACCAGACCAAACCATTATACAATGGTCTGGTATTAATTTTTTATTTTTATATATTTTTTTTCAAATTAATATATGCATTTATATAACTATTTCGCACCTACAATCACAAAATATAATAATTTTTTATTAGTTTATTGCACAGCATAATTTAAGTGTATTGCTATATAAAATTAATAAATCTCAAAACGACTAGGTATCAACCTATTTTTTTCAAAAAAAATTCGTTTTCGGTCATAATACGGTTTGCGATCCGTTCAGTTCTAAAAAATAAAAAACTGAGACCAAGTTGTAAATTGTAGTTTTTAAAAAAATAAACCCAAATCAAACCGTTTAACTTATAAAGCAGACTAAATATTAAAATTATAATTTGATTTAATTTGATGTACGATTTAGGCCAAATAGTAAAAAAATTATAACTAGAAGTTGTGCAATATTCAATAACACAAATCATTGCCACATTGGTAGATGTTTGTGTAAAGCAAATTGGGTCCATCAACTTTAAAATCTTTCACTTTAAAAACCTCAATTATGAATAAAATCAATTATTGTTTACCAAAGTTTATAATTATACCTTAATCCAACTCTTAACAATGGAGCTCTCAAAAATATATCATCTTAGTATCATACTAATTCGGAAATCATTTTGACATGTGACAGTTTTAGAATGAGACTTGAGAGATGCACAATTATTTTTCATGTGTCACGTTAAATCATATTCCTTAATTAAATGTTGTATTTTTATTTGCTTATCTATATTTACTGTAGAGTGTAAATACTAGTTTCTTTTTTGCTTCTACTTCTATGTGAAAGGGCTTTTATTTAACAACTTTATTTGTTCAATTATCAATTACTTTGAAGTTTTCAATGCTGATTTTAAGCTTTAATCATAATAATAATAATAATAATATTATTATTATTATTATTATTATTATTATTATTATTATTATAAAAAGGCCTTACTTCTGCCCCATATTCATTATTCATTTTCATCATTAGAACGTATTATACTTTAGTTTTTCAATATATTTTCCACAATATTATAATTGCTGAAATATCTTAATTAACAATTTCAATTTAATGTATAATCTATATTTTGCCTTAAATATCACAGTTATCCAGAATTTAATCAAAGAATTGAAAAATTATTACCGAAAATATGGGAAGGAATAAGGTCATAATTTTATCTGAATAATTCATAATTATGCTAAGAAAAAATTATCAAAATAGTTAATTGCTATATATATGAAAATTTTAAAATCTCGTTCATTGCACTGACATTACACTAATTCACTAATAATTGAATATCTAAGATAATTTGAGAAACCCCTAATTTTTTCTCACTAAACCCTAATTTTGCTTGGAATTAAAAGGGTCATAACTTCATGAATAGAATTAAAAATGAAGAGGGAACAAGGAATTACAAATGAACTAAGTATGAAAAAATGACAATGTTCTTAAAATTCTAATCTTTTGTATTTCAGCTTACTTTTCTAGCAATACATGTATCAAGTTGCAAACAAGAGGACTATTGGAAAATGAAGCTACCAAAAGTTCCCATGCCAGAAGCAATCAAGCATAGTCTTCTTCATTCTGGAGGTGAAACATTCACTTTCATAGATCATATATCAAGTTTGCTAAAACACATATACTTTGAAAAACATGAACAATTGTATTCATACATGATGCAGGCGAGAACAAGTTGAAGGATGAGTATACAATTAAACAACCTTACACCGTGGGATCATGGAAGTATGATGTAGACAAGAATAAGGTGGTTGATGAATCTGCACTCAAACAACCTTTCACTGTGGGTTCATGGAAGTATGATGCAGACAAGAACAAGGTCAAGGATGACTCTGCATTCAAACAACCTTTCACTGTGGGTTCATGGAAGTATGATGTAGACAAGAACAAGGTCAAGGATGACTCTGCACTTAAACAACCTTACACTGTGGGTTCATGGAGGTATGATGCAGACAAGAATAAAGTGGAGGATGAATCTGCACTTAAGCAACCTTACACCGTGGGATCATGGAAGTATGATGCAGACAAGAATAAGGTGGTGGATGAATCTGCACTCAAACAACCTTACACTGTGGGTTCATGGAAGTATGATGTAGACAAGAACAAGGTCAAGGATGACTCTGCACTTAAACAACCTTACACTGTGGGTTCATGGAAGTATGATGTAGACAAGAACAAGGTCAAGGATGACTCTGCACTTAAACAACCTTACACTGTGGGTTCATGGAGGTATGATGCAGACACGAATAAAGTGAAGGACGAATCTGCACTTAAGCAACCTTTCACCGTGGGATCATGGAAGTATGATGCAGACAAGAATAAGGTGGTGGATGAATCTGCACTCAAACAACCTTACACTGTGGGTTCATGGAAGTATGATGCAGACAAGAACAAGGTCAAGGATGACTCTGCACTCAAACAACCTTACACTGTGGGTTCATGGAAGTATGATGCAGACAAGAACAAGGTCAAGGATGACTCTGCACTTAAACAACCTTACACTGTGGGTTCATGGAAGTATGATGTAGACAAGAATAAGGTCAAGGATGACTCTGCACTTAAACAACCTTACACTGTGGGTTCATGGAGGTATGATGCAGACACGAATAAAGTGAAGGACGAATCTGCACTTAAGCAACCTTTCACCGTGGGATCATGGAAGTATGATGCAGACAAGAATAAGGTGGTGGATGAATCTGCACTCAAACAACCTTACACTGTGGGTTCATGGAAGTATGATGTAGACAAGAACAAGGTTAAGGATGACTCTGCACTTAAACAACCTTTCACTGTGGGTTCATGGAAGTATGATGCAGACAAGAACAAGGTCAAGGATGACTCTGCACTTAGACAACCTTACACTGTGGGTTCATGGAAGTATGATGTAGACAAGAATGAGGTTAAGGATGACTCTGCACTTAAACAACCTTACACTGTGGGTTCATGGAAGTACAACGAGAATGATGAATCTAAACAAGCTTCACCTCATCATCTTCACCATCAAAAACTCATGCATGAGAATGTCAACTCAAACGATAAAGAAGACTTGACAGATGGATCAGTGTTCTTTGTGGAGAAAAGTTTGCATATTGGGTCTAAGCTTAAGCATGATTTTCAAAAGACTCCTGAAATGTCTTTCTTGTCAAAGCAAGAAGCACAATCCATCCCTTTCTCAATGGAAAAAATTGGTGACATTCTCAACTTGTTTTCCTTGAAATCTAATTCAGCAGAAGCAAATGCTATCAAAGGAACCCTTGATATATGTTTGTATAGGCCAAAAGTTTCAAAAGAAAACAGGTAATCATCATGTCTTCTCTCTCTATAACACAATATAATATTAGTGGGATATATTTAGTGATATTTAAATAAAATGTCATTATTTTAAATTTCTAATAGTATATATAGCAGATTTAGTGATATCTATTAGACCCTTTAGCATCATACCATAGTTTTTCGCAACATAGGATCTAATGACATTTCTCATAAATGCCAAATATAGACTATAGTAATAATTACATATGTCACTAAAGGCCAAATAAAGTATCACTTAAAATAAAATCAATAATTATTACACTAAAAATATAAATCAGTGACATTTTTTAATAGAAATATAATACCATCTCTGGCATCTTAAATACTAAATAGAAGCATTATGAAAATAATTCTCTTCCTGGATAGGCGTGAACAACCCTACTCGAGGCTTGTTTACAAGACTGGCATTGGTGAGTTCAAAGTCTTACATGTTGTCTTGATAAATAATACTCATTGCAAGACTCTTGTAAGGGGACAAAATTTTGAATTTTTTTTCGTTCGCCCAATGATGACTTGCCAACTCATTATGTAAAAATAACGTAGAAAAATTTGTAATATAAAGGGTAATGATATATTAATATACAATACAACTTTCACGGTCGTATATAAAAAGTTAAAGTAAAAATATTTGGTAAGAAAAAGTATTAATTACATCGTTATTTAGGTAATTTGCATTGAAATCATAATATTTGATGAAAAATAAATTTTAGCTACCTCGTTATTTGTGTGATTTGAATTGAAATCAAACATTTAGTGAAAAATAAGTATTAGCTATATCGTTATTTGTGTAATTTGCATTGAATCATAAGATAATTATATTTTAGAATATGAGTATAATGCTAATTTACAGTCCTAAGACTGTATATATGAGTCATAATAATTTTAAAAATAGAGAAAAATTAGTAGAAAGCTGGTGTGATAGAGTCAGAAAATCATGGTTAATTTGAGTTTGGCATATTGACACCCTCTTAGAATTTTTTTTATAAATTATTGTAAACTAACACCCTCTTAGAATTTTTTTTATAAATTATTGTAAACTAATTAGTTAAAGTACTTATTTGGTAGGACTTGTGCTCAATCAATGGAGGACATTGTAGATTTTGTTGTAGGAGAGCTCGGAACAAATGAAGTTGAAATAAAAATGATGAACAACAACATTGAGGTACCTAATGGCATACAAGATTATTTATTATCAAAGGTTGAAAAGTTGTTTGTACCAGGAAATACTGCAGTGGCATGCCATAGGATGAGTTATCCTTATATTGTGTACTATTGTCACCACCAACAAGACATTGGCCAATACAATGTCACTTTGGTTAGCCCGAGCACTGGTGCCGCCTTTCAAACCACTGCGGTATGTCATTACGACACGTATGCTTGGCAGCCTGACGTGGTGGCTCTCAAATATCTTGGGATTCGCCCTGGCGATGCTCCTGTGTGTCACTTCTCTGCAATAAATGACATGTTTTGGACTCTGAAAGATGAGCCCAAATCACTTGACATGGTTCAATGAAAAGGATTCATTTATATGCTTATGCTACTGTTACTAAGGAATCCTAGCTAGATGTATCATGTAACATAAATAATGGATGGTATACAATATAATGATATACTATCCATGCATGGTTTGCTTAATGTTGTATTTTGTATCAAGTCTTTTAAGGTAAGTGTACTAGCTACTAGCTAGTGTATTATTGTGCCCATGGATGCTTGATGCAATTCAAAATATAATGCAAGAACTTGTTAGACCATGCTTGTTAATGCTATGTTCAATAAAAGTTATGTTTTCATTTTTATCTATATCGTGATTTATTAATAAGTATATATCTTTTATCGTAATAATTTAACTACAATATAGGTTTTTAGCATTTTGAATTCTGCTTGATTGTTAATCAGATTCTAAAATTACCAAAAATTTGTCAAAGAAGAAATTTATTATAGCGTTTATGGAATTACAAAGAAGAAACACCATGATATATTGTAAAATATCTACTTCTGTATTGTGCTACTAAATGAAAACTACTTAGTACAAAAAGGCTAAAGACCTCTATATATAAAAAGAAAGACATATTGCCACATAAGCATTCTTATGTTAACAATAGAAAAAATAATTGAAGTATTCTTAACACCTAATCTCCAACAAAATTAAAATTTTTGAGGTGAATCAGACACAACCTAACTAAAATGTAAGACATTAAAGTATAAGACATTAGTCCAAATGAAGTTGAAATGTATCAAGTCATTCTACTATCTCTAGATTGAGTTCTAGAGGAATTCTTAAGGTTCATCTCTGAGTGGGTCATAGAGTTTTGTCTGTCTATGTGAAACCCCTCTTTCAATTTTCTTAATGAAGAGATTGATTGGGTTTGATGTTTTTCTGGTATAGATATTGGTCCTTTTTGTGCTATGAGAAGGGCGCTGCTGACGACTTCTATATTTTAGCACAGCATGCTAGTTAGCAGAATGTGCTACTGCGTGCTAGCTGGTGGCTCCCCGTCTACTACCGTGTACCTGTTTGTTCAGTAAAGGTACGAAGTGTAGATGTAAGGTAGTGTATGTTTGTTGCGGTTGGTTTTGGCTAATGTCACTACCAACTCGGGAATAAAGCGCAACCTACTCTAATGATGCTAGTCTCAATTGAATGCAATGCTACTCACTGCTGCTGAAATACCTGAGGATTTGAGGAACAAGTTGATTTCCCTGCCACTATTTTTCTGTTTTTGAGCTGTTCATGCCTTGGACATGCTATTGGATCTATTTTGTAATTGTCTCTTTGACTGTAATAGCCATTTTGTCTTGGTAACCGACTTTGTTGTATAGGATAGTCTTTTGTAATATCTTTTGAGGTGCCGATCCCCCCCTAGCGTATGATGAGAGGCTTGTTTGCGCCTAAGAGCTTTGGTTGCGAAGCGGCGCCTAAGTTTGTGAATTGAGATGTAAAGTTTTGGTTTTTTTCTTGGTATTTTATAAAATTTATTTTGCCAAAAAAAAAAGAAAAAAGGACATTAGTCCAAAAATGTAAATAGTTGTCGATATGTATCACAAAGGAGTTTGTATAAGGTCAAGCAATGGGTTGTTACTAAGGACTTGTTGCTTCTTTCCAATCATAATAATTGTATAAGTCGGGCTATTTAATCGCAAGCGTCTCATGCTAATGCCATTTCTTGTAAAGGACGTTCTGAGCATATTTAATATATTTAACCGCATAAGGCTCCAAAAAGTTGGAAGCCTCAATATTAATTTACATAGTATACATTAAGTATTTAAAGATATGTTATTGGAAAAATATCATAAATTTTAGAATTGCACAGGACCTTCAACAAATTTATCAATTTTTGCTCTGCCCTTGTGTAAATTTTTTGTGCGCCAAGCAGCTAAATACTTGCTCTCATGTGCCCATGACCATCTTTAGTGTTATTGCTGCAAGCCCATAATTAATGGAAAATTTGAAAAACATAAGAGAAAAAAAAATTAACAAAATAATTTAGAATCAAACTTATTCCAAAAGTAAGCGTGAAATTTCCAAACCTGAAATTTCCAAACCTGAGGTTTGGGGCTGTTCGTAGTTAGTAACTGCGAACAGGTCAAAAAAGACAAAATAGTTGTTCGCAGTTAGTAACTGCGAACAACTATTTGACCTACGAACAGCAACAGGACAAAATAGTTGTTCCTAGTTACTAAGTGGGAACAACTATTTTTGTCTTTTTTGACCTGTTCGCAGTTACTAACTGCAAACAGACTCAAATCTCAGGTTTGGGAATTTCACGCTTACTTTTGAAATAAGTTTGATTCTTAGTTTATTTTGTTAATTTTTTTTTTGCTTAAGTATTTCAAAAATTCTAATTAATGTCCAATCATTATCCATCTTCTTTTCCCACATTCCTATTGATTAGTGGTTGTGAGATCTAAAGATAATGTCATCATAAGGAGTTAAATAAATTGATTAGTGATTAAATAAAAATACACAAATTCTCATATGAGACGGTCTCACAGTGAGACTATTTTAATTGGGTTGGTTCAATATACATTTATTTTTAAAATGATGACTTTTTATAGTCTTACAGTTTTCACTTATAGCTTAAAGTAATTATTTATAATTTCAAAGTGATTACTTAGAGAAATGGACTTACTTATATGGACTCGTCTCATGGTGAAACAGTCTTATATAAGACGCGCTAATAAAAATAATGTTTTTGGTTGGCAGTTGTAATTTTTTAATTGATAATTATGATTTTCTAGTTAATAGCTATACTATACTGTACATTCCTAGTCATGTTGGATCTTGTTTTATCGTCTCAATACAAGGACTATTAATATCAACTTTTTATAATTTTTGATTAAGAACAATTAGAGATTTAAAGGTTAAAATATTGACTCGATAAGTTTGAAAATCTGAATGGGACTAACGACTAAGGCTTGGAGTAGATATTTTAAATCTTGAAATACCCTTTTAAGCCTTGGAATAAATATTTTAACTGTTGGACTTAGGAAAAGTTGGTAAAAAAATATAGTTTAGCCTAGGAGGAGGAAGATTAGGGATTGGAGTAGGGGTTTTTAAATCTTTTAAGTATTTTATGTTTTAAAATAAATATTTTAAGGCCCTAGCCTAGTAGGTAAGAATTTTTTTAAAAAAATACTTAAAGGGCTGCACCGGAATTATTAAAATATTTCGTTTTAAATTGATTTTTGTAAAATATTTACTAATACTCATAACTGGTTGGAAATAAGGTCAATTTCTCACAAACGACACGTTGATGGAAAAATTGAACAATAATTGTTGATGTCGAACTAAATATTAAAGTCCGTTTTGTTTAGATTTGTGCTTTTCTTTGAAATGACCTCAAAGTTAAATGGGCCCAAATTTAAAAAGTGAGTAATAAAAACAATTAGTTGAAAAATCAGTTCGTCTTATATGAAATCGTCTTATTTGAAAATGAATTTATATAGTTAGTTTTTCTTTAATTGTTTCTTTTAATTATAGGTGATTATTTTAATCGACTAAATATACATAAATTAGTCTAATAGACTTTGTTGAAAGAGATAAAAAATAATATAATGTGTAAATGAAAATTAAAAAGTATTATAAATCATAATAAAAATAAAAATGAGACAAATTTAACAAAACCAACTAATAAAAAATAAAAATGGGTCTAATAGGCGAACGCATTAGTGTTGTGTAGCGTACCTTTTGTATGTTGCAAAGATGGAATATTTAGTATTTCGTGGACTAAAAAGAAATACTAAAAACAAATGACTTGTAAAAAACAATATATATGAAATTGACTAGCCTTATGAAGAGAAATATTTTGTGGACTAAAAATAAAAATAGATAAATTTAACAAAATCATTAGTTTAAATTTTTAGTTGAATTGATTTATTGATATTATATTAGAGCCAACGTAACGAAAGATTAGGGGTTCAAATCTTATACACTCCTCATTTCAATGTAGGCCTGTGCAACATCAACATTTCTAGTCTAAGAGTTCTTGTTTGAGGGGGCGTGTTAGAGTATATACGATATCTTAGAATCTCAACTACCAATTTAAACTTTTAATTGAGTTGTTTCTTGAAACTATGTGTTAGAATTTACACTTTTGATTTGAAAACCTCTTGTGAGAGGGACATGACAGAATTTACATGTAGACAATATACATATTTAAGTGTTGCATTAGGACATTTCTCTATTCGGTTATTCCAACTAATAAAATTTAATTGGGAGGGTTGGTGGAATTTGGAAGGATTAACGATCCTTATCCCATCCTCATCCTTACAAACACACTTCATCTTAACCAAAACATTTCTACCAAGCTCAAATCACCATGGATACCATAATTCTTTTCAAATACTTCACTTTCTTCCTAGCAACATACTTCATCCTCAAATATGCATTTTTAGGCTCTAAACTTAAAAAGCTACCACCAAGCCCATTTCTCTCCTTTCCAATTATAGGCCATCTATACCTGTTCAAAAAGCCGCTACACCGTTTCTTAGCCAATATAGCGACTAAACATGATCCGATCCTCTATCTGAAGTTTGGATCCAGACCTATTATTTTACTCTCTAACCCAAGTGGAGTAGAGGAGAGTCTAGGTCGAAACGATGTATTTGTTAATCGACCTAGGCTTCTCCCTGGAAAATATAATGGAAATAATTATACTACTATTACATGGGCTCCATATGGGGCCCTTTGGAAGAATCAACGTAGGATCTCAGCTGTTGAGATTCTATCTCCTCAACGGCTGCAGATCTTATCAAGAATTCGGGCTGATGCAGCCCGATTTTTCATCATTAAGATGATGAAATTGATAGGTAATACTAAAGATGGTGTTGTGGAGATGAAATCTATCATATTTGGGCTTACTTTAGATAATTTAACAAGGATGATAATAGGAAAAATAAACTATGAACATAAAGATGAATATTTAAGAGGGTTTGATAACTTAGTTGAGCAAAGTTCTAGTAGAAGTGGGATTTCAAATTTGGAAGATTTTCTACCTATTTTGAAGTGGTTTAGGCCATTTTGGGGGACAAATAACGAGAAGATATTGAAGAAGACTAAAGACGGAAAGGAAGAGATGATGAAAGCATTGTTGGAAGAACATAGAAAATTGGAGAAAGATGGAAACTTGGGTGAGGATAGAACGAGGTCAATGTTACATGTTTTACTATCTTTGCAAAAGGAGGATCCTCACTATTATACCGATGAGTTGATTGGATACCTTATATTGGTAAGTTTTTATTGCTAATTTATCCCTTTTTATTTGAGAGTAGTAGAGTATATAATATATATACATATTGGCGATCTAATCATCGGGTTTTCAATTTAATTGGTCATTTGACATAATATAAAACGCCAGTGTGATGTAAAAATCAGGGGTTCAAATCTCATTCGAACTCAATGAGCTAAGAAAGGAATTCATCTTTTCTAATAGCGTAGATAATGAAATTTGAATATTTATAAAAAGTAAAAAAGAAAGACCTTAACCTTTAAACTAACACACAATCCTCACCAATTTTTTCTTGAGGTTTTATGTCTTGTGAATATGATTCTTTTAAGGTTTTAATTGGAAAATTTCTTATGCTTTTCACTACTCTTGTATTGGCAAAAAGGAAGAGCTGGTGTGGATACGACTTTTCGATATTTATATCTAGATCCATTTATGTCCATCTTATTGACGTTGTATATTCATTTTATATCCGCTATTTTATAAACTTAAAACACATTAAATGGTTCTTTCTTCTATATATATTCCTCCATGAATAAATTATGAATAAATTACGAATAAATTACTTGGCCTCCACCATATGGAGTTGCTATTAGTGTTCCAAAATCCTTTCAAAAAAGATCATGTACTTTAACACTATGTCTATGTACAAAATATTTACTTGGCACAAAGTTTACAATTAATGATGTTATAATTATGTACCATTTGTCCTATAAAAAAAACCATGTACCAATTTGTAATTATATAATGGGATACTCCTTGATTCCATAAAAATCACTAATACAATCGATTATTATGTAAATATTTTCAAATTAATTGTAGTAATCTCAATAGAACATCAGCAACCTTATTAATAAAAAGATTTATATATTTGAAAATACAAACATATATATCAATTTGATGATAGGGACAAGTGACACGTAATAAGTGACACTGTCAAGGAACCAACTCAACCAAAAGCTTAAGCTGATGGTTGAAGCCCCAGGATGTGTTATATACTCTAACACGCCCCCTCACACGAGAGCCCTTTGGGCTAGAAGTGTGGATGCAACACATGTTCTCCTCATACATGGTGCTCAATATTCCACTTTGAATGAGGGGTGGGTGAGATACGAACCCGTGACCTTTTGTCACATTGGCTTCTGATACCATGTCAAGGAACCAACTCAACCAAAAGCTTAAACTGATGGTTAAAGCCCCAGGATATGTTATATACTCTAACAGACACATATATTTAATAATAAAATAAAAGTGGTCACTTTAATTAGTATATTTCTAATAATCAAGCTAACCTTTAAAAAAATTATGTTCAAAAAAATAAGAGATGAAAACAAGATTAAATTAAAAAGAATCATTTTCGTGAAGGACTCTTCCTGAAGTTTTAAAGTTTTAAAATTGGTCTATAAGAGGATGATATAATGGTTGTCAACCTAACTTATTGCTGATTGTGGTAATTTTGCGTCTATATTATTAATTAATTAATTGATGGGTAATCTTGATTTGAATGATATAATCATATTTGCATTCTTTTTCTTAAAAAAGAATTCTCAACACTTTGGATTCTTTTGTGGTCCAATGGATACGTAATGAATTTTTAATTTAAGTTATTATAGTTTTAGAAATTAATAGAGTATATGACATGCATTGTTGTCATAACTATGAGCTTATATGTTAGGCCCACATAATAATCAATTTAAGTTTTGGTTAAGTTGATTTTATAACATTTTATCAGAAGCCCACGCCATGGATTCGAATCACATTTACGATTTTTCAAAGGAAAATTTAATTTAAAAGATATGAACTTTAACTCATCTGCTTTTAAAGATTTGAATTTTCATTTATATTTTAAAGGTTCGAGCTTTAATGTGTCTCCGCTTCTAAAAATTCTTTTTACCTTTGATCAGTTGAACAAGTTTCTTCTTCTCCAAAAACAGATTTCTTTCTTCCTCATCAATGACTTTTTAGTTTTCTTTGCTAGAAAGGTATTATTTGGGTCTGAATTTGGGGATGATAGTAAGAAAACCCTTCATTTCTTAGGTATGTCTTGATTATTGTAGATTTGGGTAGTTTTCTCACCAATAGAATTTGATTAGATGGATTTTTGAATCAATTCTTAAAAGAAGGAAATGGGTTTTTGAATAATAATGGTGCTTAAAGAATGAAATGGGTTTTTGTATCAAATCAAGGATAAAATAATAATGGTGCTTAAACAATGAAATGGGTTTTTAAATCAATTCTTCCTTCTTCATCAAAAATAAGTTTACTAATTAAAAATTAAGATGGATTTTTGAATCAATTCTTCCTTCTTCATTAAAATAATAAAACATACCTTTAAAATCAAATTTTACTTTTTCAAATGGAATTATTTGCGACAACTATGTGGGAGACTTTTTGCTCCATCCAAATTTCTAATTAACCGAAATGATTCTCGTATAAGGGACTGTGAATTGTATAATTTGTTAAGAGCAATTAAAATTATAGAAAAATCTAGGTCTGAATCTGTTTAGACGATCCAAGTTATTTAATTGAAAAACCTATTAATATTAAATGTTGTAATATAAAACATAAAAATAAAAATTAATTTGATTCGATACAATGTAACAATGAGAATTCAACGCATCTTTTCTAGCATTGTGCATTGGTATTTGGCTAATTAAATCGGTGTCATGATGTGGGCTGAAGGTGAATTTGGTTATGACAGTACGATTCTATGCTTTTCAAAACACGATGCAAATCAATTAAGAAGGAATGAATAGGAGATTTGTATATCTTTTTAGTATTTGAATTTTAATATTTTTATTACTGAGTTCGATAGGCTGAAAAAAATAGAGTTAAAGTAAGATTCGAATTTTAAATTTTATCTAAAAAATATAACACTTGTTTAAATTGAGATAAGTTTATATTCCAAATTATAAGATTTTAAATCAGACAATATGACTTGAAGTTTTTATGTGTTGTATATGTGACTTTAATTTTGTTAATTAAACATATAAAATAAATTTACACAAACTTAGTAGGTTACAAACACATATGACAAGTTCAAACTATTGCTTTACATACACCAAATGCGAATTTCATCATCGGGAACACCATATATCGAACATAGTAACAAGAAGATTTTATATGTGACCTGATATTAATTCTAGGCGAGATGCTCTTTTCTAAAACATCATTTCCTCCCTACTATGGTGCTTGGCAATATAAACCGGAAATATGTTATGAGATACAAAGAATTACACTAAATTCCTAACACAAGGAACTTAGAACGACATGAGAAAACTTAAGTGGAAGAAGAAATGGAAATTTACAATCGAGGATTGCAAGTTCTCTATGTAAAGTACTAGAGAAGAAAAGAAAAAACAGAATTTACATGTACATTCCATGTACATCTCATGTAAGAAATAACTTATACATGCCTTCTATATTTATAGAAAAGCATACAACCATTCATGACGTTATATGTCACGTCATAAAACACAAGATTGATTAACGAACTAATGTCTTATTTCAATCAATCCATCCCAATATATCTGGTTAATATAATCATATTTACCGTTGGTAGTTATATTAAAACTAATAAAACGGATAAACTAACTTTGCAAGAAAAACCCGCAAAACAATGCGCAACTGGCGGGCCACGACCTACTGTTTCCACAAACAGTAACTTTCTTTCCTTTCTCGTGAGCCGTGAGTTATTTCATGATCGGTGAACACTACTTTTTGCTCAAAACATAAACTTTGCAACCTTGGGATATTTTCAAATTAATTTATTCAAATTAATTATTTAATTTAATTAATTATAATTTTCGCTAACCATTATACGCTCGACAACAGTATGTGACTTGTTTCATCAATCAATAAACAAATTAATCACTATGGATAATTGATGTGCCTTCTTATTTTCTGAATAATAATGAGTTTACTCTAATCTACAATAAAAGAGTTTTATGTTATTCACCCACTAATGGAAGCTAAGTTGATTATTTGCATTCTAAATTTCAGACTAATTTAAGGTAAGTTCATAATATGATATTATGTAGTGATTTTTTTATGTTCTCATTGGCCTTAGATAAATTAACAAAATAAATCAAAGTGAGTTGTTTAAAATTTATACAAGTTGAATTTTCTTGATGTAAGTTAATTCATTGACTTAAAAATTCAATCAAGATATTTTGTATTTACCATACTTATCATCTAATACAAGGACTTGAAAAATTAAATATTCCTAGCTTCTTTATACGGAGTTAGTTTTCATTTTTTATTATTTAATTGCTAATTTAATATGAATGTATGACATTTCATTTTTTAGTATGTTATATGATTATATGATATGATGACATTTGTTATTCCACCTTATTACAGGCTCTTTTTCAAGCTGGGGTAGATTCTTCATCAGCAACCTTAGAATGGGCACTTAGTCTTCTCGTTAACCATTCAGAAATCCTAATAAAAGCGCAATCAGAAATAGATACAAATATTGGATACAATCGTCTAGTAGAAGAATCCGACAAAAACAATCTTCCTTACATTCAATGCATTGTGAATGAAACATTACGTATGTACCCAACAGTTCCATTAGCACTACCTCGAGAATCCATAAGTGAATGCGAAATAGGAGGATACCATATACCAAACAAATCAATGCTCATATATAACATATGGGCTATACATAATGATCCCAATATTTGGGAAGAGCCACGAAAATTCAAACCAGAGAGATTTGCCGGTGTTGAAGGGACTAGATTAGGGTACAAATTCTTACCTTTTGGTATTGGTAAGAGGGTTTGTCCAGGGGAACATTTAGCAAATAGAGTTCTTTGGTTAAATTTGGCGTTAATGATTCAATGTTTTGAGTGGGAAAGAGTTAGCCAAGAATTGGTTGATATGAAAGAAAGTGGTGGTGTTTCATTGACTAAGCTTGAGCCTCTATTGGTTAAATGTCGTCCTCGTTCATGCATGATAGATTTACTTTCTCAACTCTAATTAAGGCATAGTATATCATGTATCACTCACTATATGTAACATAAATAAATAGTATATCATGTATCACTCACTATATGTAACATAAATAAATAAGATATTGTAATCGGTGACGGATCTAGAACTCATACTCAGTTGGAGCAAAATTAATATAAAATGATTTAACAAAAATCATTTTGTCAATCACATTCTACTTATTTATATAAAGAGGATAACTTTTGTAAAAAATTTTTAAAATTACAAAAAGTAGTTAAAGTAACATGGCTTAGATGGGCTTCCCACAACTACGGAATTGTCCAATATATCAATATTATAACGTTGTTACGAATTGAATCGGAAAATTGTAAATGGTTCTTCTTGAAAATAATTGTAGAGAAAATTATTTAAAACTACCTTTTCTATACACTAGTTTGCAAAAAACTACCTTTTATAAATTTTTTTGCAAAAAACTACCTTTTATAATACTTTTTTTGCGAAAGACTACCTTTTAACGTTTTGTTAGGGTTTGACCGTTGAATGTAACGGTTGACCATCACGTGACTTGCACGTGATGTTATAAGGCTTTTAAACCCTTCTTCTTCACTGATTTCTTCAAACCCTAATTCTTGAGATGCCGTTTTTTCTTCGAAAACCCAAATTCCTTGTTCTTCATCCTCGTTTCTCCCTTCTTTCTTTCTCCTTGATTTGGAATCAGTAAGTCAGTGAAGCAAGCCAATTTTTTTTGCAAATAATTGGGAACGTCTTCTTCTTCTTCTAGCGAAAATTCGAAATCTGAGAATTGTCGCTGTGGAGTTCCCTTTGCAAGGAGGGTTTCTTGGACCAAGGAAAATCCCGGAAGAAGGTTTAAGAGTTGCGTTTTTTATGATCCTGATACAAATTGGAGGGGATGCAAAAAGTTTAAATGGGTTGATCAACCTGAAATGTCTGTTTGGCAAAGAGAACTCACGAACAAGCTTGTGGAGGAGAAGCGACAATTGGCAACCGAAATCAAGATCTTGACATCAAGGGTTTGTTGCTTGGAACTTGAAAAGGAACAAGCAATTTCAGAAATACAAAGGATGTAGACGAAATGGATGAATCAGTTTACAAGCTTTGCATTAGGGTTTTTCGTTTGTTTTTTGTTAGTGTTTGTTGTACTAATCAAGGCTAGTATTTGAAGTTTAGGACCTAACTCACAACAATTGTAACATTGTTTTGGGTATTGTAAAATGATTGTTATCATTGAATGAATTAAGCTTTTATTTGTAACATGAGCATGTTGAATGAATAAATTAAGTTTTTATCTTTTCCACTACATTTCTTTGCAGGTATTGTGTTCTGCCTACTGTGTATGTTCTGTTTGGTATGTATGAGCTGGTTTGTTTGCTGTTTTTGGTATGTTTGCTGTGTATCATGATGGATTTGTTGCTTGAAACTTGTGGCTCTTGTTTTGGTATGTTTGCTGTGTTTGAAGCACCCAAACATAAAATATGTTTGCTGTGTTTGCAAAACACATTTTCAGCAGTGATTCAAGACAATGCAACTTGCTGCATTGATGAACTGATTTCAATATAACTTCATGGATTCATTGTGTGCTGAAGTGCTGTAAACAAATTCATTATAACTTCATGGATTTCAATATAACTGAATGGATTTCAATGTAGCTGATTTTCAGCACTACTGTAGTTCATTGATTGATTTTCAGCACTTACAAACACAGTACATGGATCATTTGCACTAATACATTGCACATTTGCACATTTGCACATTGCACAGTACATGCATACATTGAACACTGATTTGCTGCACATTGAACATTGAACATTGAACAAAATGCACAACACATGAACTGATTTGCTGCACATATCAGTTCATTGAACACTGATTCAAACATCAGTTCAGTCTCATTACTTGAACACTGATTCAAACATCAGTTCAGTCTCATTACTTGAACACTGATTAAAACATCAGTTCAGTCTCTGTACTTGAACATTGATACTGATTTGCTGATTCAGTCTCAGAAACTAAGAAATACAAAGGATCATTACTCAGTTAAGAACATTACTCAACTTCAATTACATTCAACATATACTGTTTTGATTACATCTAGTTCACGATAGTACATTCTTGAGTTCATTTGATACACTAATACATTTCTTACATTAAATTGACAAATTACATTCAACACATACTTTTGAAGCTCTATACTTGACTTTGTTCATCCATTACATATGTAGTACTTGCATCTGTTGCACTTGTCATTAGTTGATCACTACTTGAGCAAGGCATGTCACTTGGTGTGGACAGTTGAGTACAAGATGATCCTGTTTTAGGCCTTCCACCCTTTGACCTCATCTTTGTTGACTGTGTTTTGGTTGGATTCTTGCATCCCTTTTTGTAGTGACCTAACTCACCACAATTACCACATCTCCGTTGCTTGTATTCTCGAACAGCAGTTGCAGGCTTGTTACCTCGTTTACCTTCATCAGTTTCCTTTTTCCTTTTCCTTAATTTAGGCCTTCCAGGAATCTTTCGAAATGGTGGAGGAAGAGGTTGGGCTAATGTAGTTGTCGGCCACATTTCGCGTCCAGGCATACCATAAAACTTAGGACCATACGTCTTGGCATACGTTTCTACAAGATACGCCTCATGGACAAATTCACTAGCATCTAATTTTCTAATAAGAATACAAGCCATGGCATGTTTGCAAGGGATCCCAATAAGATTCCAACTTCCACAAAGGCATGTCTTGTTGGTCAAGTTTACAACGTAACTATTTTCATCATCATCCACCTCAAACTCAGACACATCTACTGGGATCACCCTCAAACCATATATTTCCTTTGAATTTTTTTCAATCATTTTGGTGACAGCTGGCATCAACACACCTTTAAATTTACCCAACCCTTCTCGTTTGGCTGCACTCCTTTGCATCACATATCTCCTAATCCACTCCATAAGAGAAATAATTGGCTTCCCTCTAGCTTCTAATAACACGTTGTTGAATGACTTACAAATATTATTTAACAACATGCCAAACTTACTCCTATTACAAAAGGCATGCCTAGACCAATGTTTTGCGGGAATAGCAGATAGATATGCATGTGCCTCAATAGAAATATTCTTTATTGCAATCATTTCCTTATCAAAATGAAACTGTGCACGAAGATTTTACACAAATTAGTACAACATAATAGTCAAATATGGTATTCTACACATGATTCCGTATCTTGTTGTAAGCTCTTGCTGCTCTCCAAAAGTGTTGTTTGTACAACTCTCCAGGAAACTTGATCTTGAAGTTAGCCCAAATATGCCTACAACAGAACCTAATTTCAACCTCAGGAACTACTGAATTCAAAGCTTCAATCAAACCCTGCAATGCCCATGAAGGTATAACATTAGTATTAGGTTTAAAACATTAGTCACATATGAAACAAAACTTGTGTTAACATAACGTTCATACCTTTTGCCTATCGCTCATGAAGGTAAAATCTTCACATCCAGCTCGTGCACAACTACTCGATGGACTAACCGACTTCAGGTCTTCTACGAGGAGATTTAGAAACCAAGTCCAGGTTTCTACATTTTCGGTTTCTACCACAGCCCATGCAACAGGGAAGATGTTATTGTTCCCATCCTTACCTACAGCAGTAAGCAAAACCCCAGGGAATTCTCCCTTCAAATGTGCCCCATCCACACCTATAATAGGTCTACATCCAGCAACAAAACCCTCCTTACATGCTGGCAAACATATATACATCCTTTGAAACAAGGGTGGAGGTGTGTCTATTCCAATGCATTTCACGATTGCAGTGCTTCCTGGGTTAAACCTCCTTATCGCTTCAGCATAATCCCACACCCTACTATACTCTTCATTAGCATCACCAACGATCATTTTCTTAGCAATTCTTTTAGCCATGTAACACTTAGAATAGTTCACTTCACAATCTATCTCTCTGTTAACCCGTTTCATAAATGCCCTTAAATCCCAATTTGGATTTTCCCTCCAATCCTCTATGTAATTCTCAGCTAAATACAACGCAGTGACTTTGTTATTAATGTGTTGGTGACCACAAGTGTGCTCGGGAATATAACTCCTTATTTGAAGTGTCTCCTCATCTTTCAACTTCTTAGCATGAACCTTAAAATAACACTTCTTATCCTTCCCACAAACACAATTTACAATTCTAGCTTTCGATTTCAGAAAATCACATCTATTGTAGCAATACACGGTTATCCTACTTCTACCATTATGCAAGTAATAATAATTGTAACCACATTCAACAGCATGGTACCTTAATGCTTTTCTAAAGACATATATCGAAGGAAACTTAAGGCCTAACGACAAATTGATCTTACCCTTAAAATCAACCTCGGGATTAAATGTAGCACAGCTGACTATACCTTCCTCATCAACATTCAAAGCACCCAAATCATCATCGGACTCCAGTTCATCATCATTAACGTATATGTCTCTGTTGTTTTCTTCATCAATTTTCTTATCTACTATCAACCTAATTTCATCCTCACCAATAAACACATCATCGAGACCATATACTACATTTTCTGCAAACAAATCAGAATCATCCTCATATTCATCCTCATCACTACAATTGTAATCATCATCACTGTTATCCTCATCCTCAATATAGAAATTTCTATGTGGCCTCTCTCATTTGTTGTAAGGTTTAGGGAAGAAATAGCAGCTGAGGTAGTTGTTTTAGATCTAGGGTTAGCACTTACACATTCTTTATAACCCGTATATGTGTTTGGTGGTCCCATTTGCCCAACAACAGCATCTACATTTGGTGTTTCCAACTCATCCACTACCTCATGTGCCACATCAGATGTATCGACCTCCACCTCATCTACCCTAACATTACCCAACTCAGTTGCCAACTCAGAATGCATCTTTTTCGAAGTAGTTGATTTTTTTCCAGATTTTCAATTTCTTCATGTTATTGATTTATCTAATTAAGAACCCTAATAAATTATTCATAGACAACAACAATCAATTTACAAATTAAACAATAATTTACACGAAATTCAATATAAAAAATCGCAGCCAAAAAGAGGCAGATTTGAAGAAGGATTTCAATTTTAAAGAAAAAAAAAACAGTGAAAAATAAAACCGTAATTGAAGAAGACATACCTCTAAATGTTGAAAGCTTCACCAGGAAGATGTCGCAAGGAAAAGAGAAGGAATAGAAGAACTTAGATAGATGAATTCAAGAACAGAGAAGGTGGAAATCGCAGTGTAGTTTGAGTTTGGGATTGAAATCGCAGAACTGAAGATGGGTTTAAGAGCCTTATAACATCACGTGCAAGTCACGTGATGGTCAACCGTTACATTCAATAGTCAAACCCTAACAAAACGTTAAAAGGTAGTCTTTCGCAAAAAAAAGTATTATAAAAGGTAGTTTTTTGCAAAAAAATTTATAAATGATAGTTTTTTGCAAACTAGTGTATAGAAAAGATAGTTTTAAGTAATTTTCTCATAATTGTAATATGTGATCAAAAATAAAAAAATGTACGAAATGTGTCTTTATAGACATGTATACGTCAATTTGTCATCGTTCAATGTTGTTTTTGTTCGACTTTATTTATCACGACAAAACAACAAATTTTGAAAATAAACAAAGTTGCGACTAAATTAAAGCTCATCTATAAAGTGTTGACAATTGTTTAATAAATGATTTTACGTGTAGCTAATAGAAATTCCTATAATATTTTGTAATATATTTTATCAGTTAATTATAAATATTTTTTCCACTCTAAATTATTTGTAATATTTGCATAGTAATACTATTTACCAATAATTTTGTTTATGTGATATCTACTTATGCATAAGAAATATATAGTAATGTTGGATCTTATTTGATTCACCTTAAAATACATTAGTTTTTTTTTACCTCAGATAGTAATTTTTAAATATATAAGTTTCATAATTTTTTGTCAAGCAGAAAAAATATTTAGTATCAAATAATTTTTTAAATAGCGTGTAAAAAGAAATGTTACAAGTAATTTGGAATAGAGAAAATAAGTAGTAAGAAATACATTAAAAGTCTCAGGTTAGAGATTGCCCGCAAGGTGGATGGTCTCGAGCTCTTTGCACTAATTCCTTTGTTTTTAATTGCTTGGTTCTATGAAAGATTAAAAAATGATGGGGTCATTTAAATTGCATTAATGATATTAAAAAAGAGTTAAAATATATTAATGAGAACAAAAGAAAATATTAGAGTCATTTCTATAAAAGAAAAATTATAACAAAGTCAAATAAACGGACTAAAAAAATATAGCAATTTGTTGGAAACTAAACGAATAGTACAATTTTGGAGTCTCCCAAATCCCAATCTCGGAGAGATTACTTTTCACTTGTTACTTGTAAGTAAGACATGGACCCCAATCACATGTATATTAAAGTAAAAGAGTTAAGTACAAAGTCCGTGATTTGTGTTTGGATTTTTGCTCCTCAAATTCAGATTGAGTAAAAACCATTAAAAAATACTTCATATATTTTATAAAAAAAAAGTGAGATAAATGTACAAGTAAGTTAATATGTGAATAAAAATTTTAAAAATATTTTTAAGTTTTAATCATTAGTTTAAATTTTTATTTAAATTAATTTTTTAGCATGATATTTTCAATTATTCCTTATTTAAAATTGTAAAATATTTGGCGACATATATATTGAGACCCCAGAATATTTAGTATGTTCATGGAGTAAAAACAAATGACTAGTTAGAAACAATGAAAACGACGTAAGAACACATCAAAATCAAGTGGTCATTTAGCCATTAATTTTTCACCTTTTGTGGCTTTTTCGCCTACCTAGTTTTAAAACATCTAGTAATCCATATTGTAATCCAGTTAAAAAAAAAATCATCATTATTTTTTCTCGTATTTTCTTACACACCATTTTGGTAGATCATTATTTTCACTTTCCTCCAAAAATTTTGTTTTTATGGTAAAAAAAATCATCATTTTGATGGCTATATAAAAAAATAGAGTATATAACATATTATAAAAGTATAAGTGCAACTATTAACTTAATATTTTGGTTGAATTGATTTCTTGATTTAATATCAGAAGTCAACATGAATGAAGACTTATGTGTTCAAATATCATTCACTCTTCGTTTCAATAGAAATACTTAGCATTCTGTATGAGGAGTGTTTGTGTTAGATTTATACTTTTAGCCCATAAAAAACTCTCATATAAAAGAAAATATAAAATTATATGTTTTCATTCACATATTTAACTATTGCATTACAACTTTTAATTCCCTATTCGGTTATTCCATCCTCATCCTTACAAACATCCTACATCTTAACCAACCATGGATACCATAATTCTTTTCAAATACTTCACTTTCTTCCTAGCAACATACTTCATCCTCAAATATGCTTTTTTAGGCTCTAAACTTAAAAACCTACCACCAAGCCCATTTCTCTCCTTCCCAATTATAGGCCATCTATACCTATTCAAAAAGCCGCTACACCGTTCATTAGCCAATGTAGCGACCAAACATGGTCCGATCCTCTACCTAAGGTTCGGATCTAGACCTATTATCTTACTCTCTAGCGTAAGTGGGGTAGAGGAGAGTCTAGGTCGGAATGATGTATTTGTTAATCGACCTAGACTTCTCCTTGGAAAATATAATGGAAATAATTATACTACTATAGGATGGGCTCCATATGAACCCATTGGAAAAATCTACGTGGGATCTCAGCCGTTGAGATTCTATCACCTCAACGACTGCAGATTCTATCGAGAATTCGGGCTGATGCGGCCCGATCCTTTATTAGTAGGATGATAAAATGAAGTAATACTAAAAATGGTGTTGTGGAGATGAAATCCATCATATTTGAGCTTATTTTAGATAATTTAATGAGGATGATTATAGGGAAAATGAACCATGAATATAATGAATATTTAAAAGGGTTTGATAAGTTAATTGAGAAAAATTATAATAGAAGTGGGGTCTCAAATTTGGAAGATTTCTACCATTTTTGAAGTGGATTAGGCCATTTTGGGGGACAAATATTGAGGAGATATTGAAGAAGACTAAAAAAGAAAAAGAAGAGATGATGAAAGCATTATTGGAAGAACATAGAGAATTGGAGAAAGATGGAAAGTTGAGTGAAGATAGAAAGAGGTCAATGTTACATGTTTTACTCTCTTTGCAAAAGGAGGATCCTCATTATTATACTGATGAGTTGATTGAACATCTAATATTGGTAAGTTTTATTGGTAATTGTCCATCAATCAACTTAACCAAAAATTTAAGCTTATGGTTAAGGTCACATGATATGTTATATACTTTAACACGTCTTCTCACACAAAAGCCCTTTGGGTTAGAAATGTGGATATAACACATGTCATTCTCATACTTGTCACGCTGACTTTTGATACCATGTCAATGAGCCAATTAACTCAACTAAAAGCTTAAGCTCACGATTACGGCCCAAAGAATATGTACTCTTAACAATAATTTCTAATGTTTCTTTGTATATTTTGGTCTTATTAATATGGTTTTTATTACTATGCTAGAGGTTTTAGGTTGGACTTTCATTTAATTCCTTTCATTCTATCAAATTGTACAACAATGCAAGGAAGTTAAGTAAACTATTTCTATCACATTAATATATCAAAAAAAATCTTTGATGCCAAAATTATCATCAACATATTTCTTAATATTTTTAGATTAACAAAAATAACTTTAACAATTATTTCAATATCAAAAAAATTACATAAAAACTAGTTGTCCATATTTATATTATAATTTTATATGCTCATATAATTATATTTGGTATTAGTTGGGATATTTAATTTATATATTATATAATTATATTTGATATTAGTTGGGATATTTAATATATATATAAGACTCATCTCGCAAAAAGATCTTCTCATAAAACAATTTATGGCTAAAAATATGCCATCTCCACATACTTTTATCAATAACTAAGCTAGTCGGCTAATTAAGAACTTTATCTTTCAACAATTGGAAAAAAAAAAAAAAAAAAAAGCAAGATATTGAACACTTACAAAAAGGAAAGCAAAATGTAAACTAATCCTCATAAGTGGTTGGGAGGAAAGCAAAATGTAAAGTCAATTTCTCATTAACAATTTGTTAACATTTTTAAAATTTTTATCCATATATTTTGTTTATTTATTTATTTTAACTACATACATAAAGTACACTTTTGTTTGCCTTACTCCTTACAAAAATCAAACTTTTGCGACAAGTAGAATGCTTGCAATATAAGAAAAGAAAGAAAAATGAATACAAAAGTATAATTTATAGAAATAGTTTTATGGAGTCAACTTTTTACAAACCAATAGCTATGTTATTCACAAACTACTGGATATTAAGTTAATTTATTTTTAATTTATGACTAATTTAAGGTTAGTTTATAACATAATACTGTAAAGAATATGTAGTGATTTTTTTATTTTCTTATTTTCATTAGATATATTAACAAAATAAGTAAAAGTGAGTTTTTTTAAAAAAATTTATACAAGTTGAATTTTTTTTAATGTAAATCAATTCATTGACTTATAAATTCAATCAATATATTTACCATGCAGCTTTCAAGGACTTGAAAAATTAAATATTTACTTTCTTTATATGGAGTCAATTTTCAATTTTATTATTTAATTTGTTAATTTAATGAGAATGTCACATGATATTTTTATCTTCACTATTAGTATATTTTATGATTACATAATATGATGAAATTTGTTAAACATCTTATAGGCCCTCTTTCATGCTGGAGTAGATACTTCATCAGCAACTTTAGAATGAGCACTTAGTCTTCTCGTTAACCATCTAGGAACCCTAATAGAGGTGCAATCAGAAATCAATTCAAATATTGGATACAATCGTCTAGTCGAAGAATCCGACAAGAACAATCTTCCATACATTCAGTGCATTGTGAACGAGACATTACGTATGTACCCAACAGCTCCATTAGCACTACCTCGAGAATCCATAAGTGAATGCAAAGTAGGAGGATACCATATACCAAACAAATCAATGCTTATATATAACATATGGGCTATACATAATGATCCCAATATTTGGGTTGAGCCACGAAAATTCAAACCAGACAGATTTACCGGTGTTGAAAGGACTAGATTAGGGCACAAATTCTTACCATTTGGTATTGGTAGGAGGGTTTGTCTAGGGGAACATTTTGCAAGTAGGGTACTTTGGTTAGATTTGGCGTTAATGATTCAATGTTTCGATTGGGAAAGAGTTAGTCAAAAATTGGTTGACATGAAAGAAGGTGGTGGTCTTTCATTGACTAAGCTTGAGCCTCTTTTGGTCAAGTGTCGTCCTCGCTCATGCATGATGGGTTTACTTTCTCAACTCTAATCAAGGCATAGTATATCATGTATCAATAACTATTAGGGATGGGCACGGGATTGGACTTTAAAGGTTTATACCTAATTTAAGGATCTAGATCCACCTATGTTTGTACCCTATGGATCTGGGTTAAATGGGTCCATAATCTTAGGGTCCTGGTCCGCACTTGGGTCCACACTTTTCCGACCCATGATCCATACACCTTTTTTGCATCTTTTTTTTTAAAATTATATATTAGTTATTATGTGTATTTAATTGTTTGATTTGGAACTTTATCAATTTACGTAATTTGAAACGTGGTCATTGTATTTATACTTTACACATCAAAAGATTTGACAAATATTTTGTTTTAAGAACTTGAATGTTGGAAAGTTTCATATATTTAGTCGCTCAGTTAGAATAAAGTATTAGCAGATCTTTGGTAGTTGAAAATGTTTAAATTAATTTTATACAAAGGATGAAATTGTATAATATATTTTTCAAAGCATTTTGAGAAAAAAAAATTATTTAGACCTAAATATGAATCATAGACTCGTTAGATCGTAAGGGTTTGGGTTTGGATCCAAATTTTCCATCTAAATCCTATGAATCTAAATTTGAATTTAAATTCAATTAAAAAAATAGAGTTTGAATTTAAGTCTAGCTGCATATGATCAAAATCCAACGCATGCACATCCTACTCACTATATCACTATAGTAACATAATATTTTGACGTACAAAATGTGACACTATCAATGTTATAAGTTGTTACAACTTTGAATCGTAAAACTCTAATCGGTATTTTGAGGATAGTTGTAATTTGTGATCAACAATAAAAATGTATCCAACAATCGTTGTAGGCATGTATATATTAATTTGTCATCGTTGAATATTCTTTATAACATTATTCATGACAACCAAAACAACAAATATTTTAAAGAAAAAATTTGTCCAGAATAATCTCATCTATTGTTCATCTGTTGTGAATAATTTTTACTATTGATTATTTCTAAACAATCCAAATTTTGTATATTATTTGCTGACAACACTCATTTCTACATTTTAATCGGCTATTATAGATACTTACCACTAAAGAGGAGTAGAGTAAGACCAACGAAGAAGTATAAGGGGGGAGAAGAATTGAGTGTAACAGCTAATAGGTACCTGCAGTATTCGGTTAAAATGTTTTTCAGCAAATAATATATAAAAATTGAATTATTTAGATTTAATCAATAATAGGGATTTTACAACAAATGGACAATAAATGAAATTGTAAACAGTTTTTCTTCTTTAAAATTGCGACTAAATTAAAGGTCATCGATTAAGTGTTGACAACTATTTAATCAACTCAATAAAATAAAATTGAATTTAATAAAAGTCTTCCATATTTTATTAGCATATTTGATCCCTTAATTAAATAGGTAATAAATAACACATTCAAGTCTCAGGTAAGGAAAATTGCCCGCAAGGTGGATGGTCTCAAGCTCCTTTGCATTAGTTCCTTTGTATTTAATTACTTTGTTGTCTACCAAAGAAGACATCTTTATAGTTGTAAATTAAATTCATTTACGTACTACTTCCTCGTTATAACATGTTACCATCAATAGCATAAATATCAGAATAAAGATAATAAATTATTTGAATTATGTAAATAATATTAGACGAGAGATAAAATGTGTAAATAAATATTAAAAAATGGCGAAGACAGTTTTATAAAAAGAAATTGTAACAAAGTAAAATAAATGGACAAAAAAAAAGCATAGCAATATATGTTAGGAACAAAAGGAGTAATACACGTTTTTTGAGTGTTTCAATCCTGGGGGATTACATTTAACTTGTTACTGGTAAGACAGGGTGCCCGATCACATTAGTAATAATCATCAATCAATCAATAATCAATAATATATACAATTGAAAAAACGACTTGGTATACGTATCACACCCTCATCAAAAATTTCTCCATATTTTTCTATCATGATATTCAAATCAACTCAGTATCTGATTTTAAACACCTTTATTCATGGCCCTTTTGGGACCCTTAACGTTGAAATATAGTGACTCGAACAGAGGGAGCTCCGCGGGGCGCGGAGAACCTGCTGCCCCAATCCGCGGGGCGCGGAGTGCGTTTCGTCTTCATTTCGCAGCTTGCGTAGTTTTACACGGCTCGCGTAATGACGGTTTCTTGGCACGTTTTTGGCTGGTTACTCTTAGTCTTTGACGGTTTCTTTTGTATTTTCTTAACCCTAATTTTTTTTATTATGAGGTATACTATATAAAGGCCCCATATAATTAGAATTAGGATAGGATGCAATGCATAACACAAAGTGAGGAAAACTAAGAGAGAAAAAGCTTGGAGAGCCATTGTTGTGGTTTCTCATGTTCATCTTGTAATCTCACGGTTTATAGTGAAAAGTTTATTCTCGATGCCGATGGATATAGCTATCACGTTGATAGTGAACCATGTTAATTTCTCGGTGTGATTTTCTTTATTGTTTGTTTGAATCTTTATTGTTTTATCATTGTTTTTGATTTTTGCTTCCGCTGTCGTACAACAATTGGCATCAAGAGCTCAGGTTTAATCCTAGGAAGAGTTTTTGAAGGAAACAATGGTAGGAGATTCTACAATAAGGATTGAGAAATTTAATGAAAAGAATAGCTTTGGGCTATGGCAGATTAAGATGAAGGCGTTATTAAAGCAGTTGCAGATTTGGCGTTCATTGATCCCAAAGAGTGCAGCGTCTACGTCGGGATCTGAAAACGGATGGACTGATGAACAGTTAGTAGTGATGGAAGAGAAGGCTCATTCTACCATCTTACTAAGTCTTGATGATCATATCATCACGGAGGTTGCTGATCAGGAGACGGCCGCAGAATTATGGTTAAAATTGGAGTCACTATACATGACAAAATCTTTAACCAACAAATTACTACTAAAACAACGGTTGTTTAGCCTCAGGATGCAGTCAGATACGCCATTAAGGGATCATCTAGAAAATCTTAATTCTATTTTACTAGATTTGCGTAATTTAGAAGTTAAGATAGATGATGAGGATGCAGCGTTAATATTGCTTGTTTCTCTACCGAATAGTTATGAGAACTTTGTGGAGTCTTTTGTGGTTGGCAAAGACTCGTTGACCCTAGAAGAAGTGAAGGCAGCACTTTATACTGGGGAGTTGCGTCAAAAGGCGACAGGTGATAATGAGAATTATGGCAGCGGGTTAGTTGTTAGGTCAAGTAGAAATTCTAGAAAGAAAAAGGAGTCTAACAATAGTAACGGTGCTAGGTCGGATACTTGTAATAGTAGAGATGGGTCTAGCAACACTAAGACCATAATATGTTATCACTGTCAGGAACCAGGACATTTTAGGTCTAAATGTCTAGAATTAAAGAATAAATCTCAAGCCACAGTAGTCGAAAGTAAACAGAACAAGAGCTATGATTTGGAGGAACATTTAGCATTGATTAGTTATGTTGAGTCTAGTGATTTGGTTGATAGCTGGATTATTGATTCTAGTAGTTCGTTCCATATGAGTCCTCGTCGGAATTGGTTTGATACTTATGAGTCTTGTTTTGGGGCTTCAGTTACGATTGCTAACGGTACTCCATGTGAAGTAGTAGGTATTTGTTCCATGAGACTTCGAACTAGTGATGGGAGAAAGGTTACTTTGACTAAGGTGAGACATGTTCCTGCACTGGAGAAGAACTTGATATCGCTTGGGACCTTAGATGATTTGGGGCTCAAGGGTGAGTTTAGTAATGGGGAAGTGAGTGTCTTTAAGGGTTCGAATTTGATACTTAAGGGTGTCAAGGTGAAATCCATGTATGTCTTTCAGGGTGTTACGCTGCCTAGTTCTGCTGTTAGTGCTTCTACTTGTCACCAGGAGATGACGATTTATGATAGGCATGGTCATATGGTTGAAAGTAGAGGGCTGGAATTGTCCATTGTGAATCGTCTTACATGTGTCAAGGATGCCTACCTTGAGGAAGACAAGCATTGGGTGTTTGGGTTTAAACATGGGTGTGAGCTTAGCATTGAAGCTCATGATCACTTGTATGG
Source organism: Amaranthus tricolor (assembly GCF_026212465.1). NCBI lineage: Eukaryota > Viridiplantae > Streptophyta > Magnoliopsida > Caryophyllales > Amaranthaceae > Amaranthus > Amaranthus tricolor. The sequence goes on along the minus strand of NC_080062.1, from coordinate 6,463,607 downwards.
TAAGATGGTTAGTTGGCTACATTTGGATAGTTCCTTTTGTGGATTTGTTATGTTTTGTGTTTTAGGTATTTTGTGGCATCATACCTATAAGATAACACCATTGCAGGACGGTGTTACAGGAATAGCAAATTGGACCTTGTTAGGGAGAGTCTTATGCATGCTCTCTGATACTTGGTTGTTGAGTAGATACTGGATTAGTTCGTTCGGTCGGGGTTTACACACGGGATTAGAGGTGCCCAGTATGTGTGTGGTGTGGCTCAGTAGGGTATCTTGCTATCTCATACTTAGAGTCTTGTTAGGGCTTTGGTGTGTTGTTGTGTATTTTGCAGCAGCTGGTGGTTATGGTGATAGTGGTACCGAGTTTGAGGTGGAGTATGAGGTTAACTCCTCATCTATTTCTGTTGGACCCTAGATTGATGGTGTTGATGCTACCCCAGGTATCTCTCTAAGTGTGATTTCTGGTGCTATCTTTATCTCTGTGGATAGTTTAAAGGAGTCAGTATAGGAAACATTCCGCCGATCTAAAGGGTTTCAAGAAAAGCCTATATGTGTTATCGAGAAGTCTAATAGGTTGGCTGTAGGGAGTGTTGTTTTGGTTGCTATAAGTGTGGTAGGTTATGCATTGAACCTTGTGGGATTGGCAAGATTGGTAGCCAATTTTGTGGAGTCACTTGGACCACCAATTTATGAGCACGTAGTAGAGTATAGTGAGCGGGCGCAGTGGCTTGCTATGGCTTTACGTATGAGCAGAGCGTGAGAACTATTGTATGGACTGGTAGTGTTACTTAGCTCAATTACATCACCTCATTTTGAGACTTAGTCGGTCTACATGTCTATGGTTCGGGGTTTGAAGTATGTTGTGATGTGTACTTGTTTTGCGCATGCCAGAAGTGTCATTTGTAGGTTTGTGACTCAACCTGGGTGGGGGCACTGACAGATAGAGATTTGTTCTCTCTACGATTTTCTTGGATCAGCTGTTGTGTTTCTTATGTACGGGAATGATATTAAGTGTTTTGTTACATCGGTTGAAGCTTGGGTTGTGTTTGCTGAGTTTGATTATGTCTTGATCTCGGTGATGGTTCTTTGTGATCAACCTTGGTTGGCTTTTGTGTACTACGATTGTGTGTTTAGTGATCAAGTACTTGATGTTCGGGGGAAGCATAGTGTGGTTAGGTTTCATTCCGAATGCACGTACATGAAGATAGAGGTAAAGAAGATAGGATGGTCTGACAGTCCTAGTAGATTCTTTACTATGCTGGATTCATTAGCATAGGCCCTTAGGGGCGGTGTGAGGGAGCTCACGGGTGGAGGTGTGCACAACCTCAAGGTGGAGCTTGCCTTGTGTACTCATGATGTAGATGGAGCATTATGAGTGAACTTATGATGCTAGTTGAGCGTTATGAGTTGTTAGAGAGGTAGGTGAAAAGGTTGTAAAGGGTGTGGCTTAGGATTTGAGTTAGTTATATCTGAGTTCAATCAAGGTCAAAAGTAAAAAAAATGTGGACAAGTATTTTGCGCATAAGTTATTAGATTAAAATGACTTGGTTATATCAATGTCAACTTTTGTAATTTGAAATTTGTAATTGCTAAAAAAAAAAAATTTTGAGGCTATAGCTTTAAAACGATTAAACTTAAAAATTGTAATTGACAAAATATTTTAAAAAAATTAAAGACACACAATAAAAATAATAGACCAAGTTCATTTCTTAAAGGAAAATCTGTCCAAAATAATTTCATATATTGTCCATCTGCTGTGAATAATCTCTACTATTGATTATTTTAAAATAATCTAACCTTTATATATTATTTGCCGACAACACCCCTTTTACATGTTAACCGGCTATTATAGGTACCTACTCTTCAAGAGGAGTAAAGTTAGAACAACGAAAAAGCATAAATGGGAAGAAGAAGAAGAAGTGAGTGTACTGCTAATAATTACTTAAAATAGCCGGTTAAAATGTAGAAAGAGGTGCTAAATAATCAATAGTAAAGATTTGTTCATAGTAATTAGGTAATATTTAAGATTATCCTACCCAATTTTTCCTTGTATTAAGTAGATTACATAGCAATCTAGTTGAATGTTATTTTGCTCAATGCAAATTTGTAAGAGACGTTCATAATCGGGATTAAGTTTGTCATTGGTTTGGTTGATACTCAATAGTCAACACAAAGTAGCTCTTGATCGTTTAATCGTTAAACAAACTGAATCCAAAATACTTCAATTCCAGATCAAAATTAGTCTCCTCTAAGGTAAAAATCTCCATTAATATAGGAATCGAGAGAAAAAAATGGTGAATCGACCACGATTGGATGCTATTTTGTCGTCAATGGTCAATGTTAAACCTCACGAAACCTCAGTTCTTCTTCATTCTTCTGCTTCATTCTTTTTTGTAAGCAATTTCTCTTATTTTAGACTAATTATGCATTCAATTTCTTCGCAATTGTATGATGATTAAATTGTACTTTGTTTCATTGTTGGAATTGTTGATGAACAGATTTTAAGCGCATATTTTGTGGTACTACCATTGCGAGATGAAGGAGCGATTTCATTAGGGTTATCAAACCTTCCTGAACTTTTTATTGGATCACTGATTCTTACATTGATTGCTGCTCCTCTTTCTACTTTGCTTTTTTCATTGCCTAATTTATCCAAAGGCAGGGTATTGATTTTCGTCTTCTTCTTTATTTTTATTATCATCTTAATTACTGCATCATTTGCAAGTTTGTAGTCGTAATTTACTTCTAGAGTTGTTTTTTAAAAATTAATTAGATGTTTTGCGTTTTTGTTTGAATGGACATTACATTGGGTAGTTGAAGTGTTACTTATAGCAAACTGAAAAAGTTTGTATAATTGGTGAAATATATCTTGGTTTGGTCCAGTTTAGACTAGCGGTTCATTTAATATGAAGAAAATCAAAGTTTTACTACTCACAAGTTACAACAACAATGTTCGAGCCTTGACTCCAAAAGATCGAAGTTAGCTACATGAATCTATATATCAGTTTCAATGGTCTTTCACATGGATTCTTCTTCTTCATTCATTTGTAGAAGGAACTTCTTCGCAATTTTAACAAAATAAATCCTTCCAACATAGGAAAGATGTGGAAGGAAAACACAACAATTACAGCGTAAAAACAAGGCTGCATCACATTGCATCAGCTGCTTTTTAAAGGTTTTCAAAATAATTGAAAACATATTTCCTGCGTTGTAACTTGTTAGGATGTAAAAAAACCGCGTTTTGGTCCATATCAAGGATATCTTATGGTTTAAACAGATATTTAAGCATTACACAACCACATCACATCAGCGTTCCATTACCGCAATCGCAACAGTTTCTGCATTTTTACACTACGACAACAATAGACCCTCCCTTCCCCTTCTCTTCCCTCCTCTCCCCTTCCTTTCCTTCCAAACATAATATAAGTGAAAATATAGGGGTGTTGGGGCGCAGGGTTCGAAAAATAAATGAAGATGGTAGATCGTCAGTTGGTACCTCTTGGACCTTAGATTTAATATTGTCAGTGTTCTTGTTATGTCGAAGTTCTAGCTATGTATGCTGTTACATTCAGGGATTGATGTCAGTTTTTTATGACGACTTATTTACTGCTTTCGTTTGAGAAGTGCTAAAACAAAAATTGAACACGTAAGAAATGATGTAAAAAAGTTATGCTGCAATATTAGCAGTAGTGTTCAATCTGCAAGCCTGATGACAGCTGTCATAAAACAAGCGTGGTTCTTTTGAGTCATTTGGTGATTGAAAAAATCAATGGTGGTTTTGGAACACTTTATAGACTGTTGATTTTTGATGGAAACATGTTGCTTGCTTTTAATTCATGCTATTCTCTCGTGAATATTAGTTTTAAGTTTGTTTTGTCGCTGCATATGAACCATTATTCATATGTTTGTTTTGTAATTTCAGGCTCTGGTGTTCATACATAGATTTTTTAGCTTGTCACTTGTTGTGTTTTTCTTTCTATGGTATACTTCGACAAATGGATCTACTGCCTCCAATGCGAAGGTGAGAATATTATCTTTTTCGATGAGAAAACGCACATGGATTGCAATTGGCATGATATTTGGGATTCTCACTTGATACGATTTTCATTGTCTCCCTTTGGGCATACAGGTTTCAAGTGCAAACTCTTTAGCCCTAGGACACGATCAAAATCTTGATGGTGATCATGCCAATGTCATGCAGTCGGGTTGGGATAACCACTCATGGTATTACATCTGCGTGAGAATGGGCTTGTACCTTTGGGTATGATAGTGGCTAAATTGTGCATTAGAATTCTGTTCTAGTTTCTCATGTTTTACGATTTTGATTTGATTTTTGGTGTCTATTTTTATGGAATGATGAAGATTGCTTTATTGAATTTGATTACCATCTCTTCCACATGGGCAAGAGTAATCGATGTTATGGATAGCGAGGTTAGTTGCTATCCTCTAGATATTAGCTGCCTTCAGGCTTCAGTGAGAATATGACACTGATGTATATTCAGTCAGGTTCAAGACTCTTTGGGTTTATTGGTGCCGGTGCTACACTTGGTCAGCTGTTTGGGTCATTGTTTGCAACAGGAATGGCTAGGCTGGGATCTTGTATGTATCAGTCTTATTATGTCTGCATTTATTGTGGTAGATTGTTCCTCTCTCTGTCTCACGGTTGATCTCTGTTGCTTTCAGTTTTACTTCTTATAGCAGCCTTTCTAATGGAATTAGCTGCACAGTCTTCTAAAGGAATCAGTCAAGACATACCCCATCTTTCCGAGGAAGGAATTCCTATGATGTAAGGAAAAAAATCTATTTTGTTCTACTTTATTGAGTCACTTGTATTACAGAATAACATTGTTGAATTTTAAGAAGGCAAACCTTTAGTTTGAGAATTTCTGTTTATAGAGCACTTCCCCTTTGAATAAACACAGGATATGAGATGTCTTGATTGCATAAGTTGGGGAAAGGGATACAACTTGTGTTAAATCTTTGATTTGCTATTTGATAGTGCTATCCATTTTGTCAGCTGCAGAGAAACTGTTGCTTGCCTAAACTAGATAATAGGAGTATGTATCTTAAACTTTAATGACTGGGAAATGGCAACCCTATTTGGGTAAAGTTTTGTTCAATTATCACATTCAAGTTGATTGCATATTGAGATGCATAAGTATTTGGGTGTTTGATGTTATGAGAAGATATGAAATGAGTAATAAGTTGATTTGAATATTGTGATCATTGAAGGAACAATGTGAGATGTGAAGTTTAATTGTTATGGTTGTCTAATATTTTGTAGTTTTGCTGACAGAAAAATGGTGGGAAGTTGGAAACTGGTGACCAAAATCTTCAAAATTATTTGTCTGTAGCAAATTGAGGATGCTGACTAGATTAGTTGTAATACGTGGTAAGGTCATGTGAAGATGGTACCCATGACCTAGGAGCAAAATTTATCTACATTTTTCCTTTTGGCCGTTGTGCAAAATATGTCTTCCATCACTATACCATGAGTCCACGACCATATTGTAAAGGTTTTTATTAGTTTACCACAACTGAAGCACAGGTGAGACAACCGCGTGAATGGTTTCACGACTGATACCGTGACTGTGACCACGTTTTGCATTATGCTTATGGTTCTTATTGAACTAAAATAAATAAGTAAATAAATAAAATAGGTAATTTTTAGCATCTTTTCAATGCATTATGTTCATTGCTCGTTACATATTTTGCAATGTTTTCTTTCTCTTCTCCAGAACTTCAGCTTCTTTGCTTCAAGCTTGACCGTATTGACTACCAATAGATCAGCAATAAATCAAAGGAGACCAGGGAAGAGGGATTATAAAATGGTTACAAAGTATGTGGATAACTTTGTTGAAAAGTAAACTCATTTACATCACTATAAATGGCTTCCACACTGAATATGCTTTATTTTTTAAGGTGTATTGAAGACATTTATGAATGATGTACAATGTACATAGATTTTCTAAAACATGTTACCGGGAGATTTTTGTAGGCAAAACTAGTTTAAAGGAACTTGCATTGAGATTTGTGAGTCCTATATATTTTCTCTGTTCTGTTGCCAGTGAATCTGTGTAGCTGTAAGCATGAACATATTTTTGCTGGATTGGGTTCTGGTTGTTGATGTATATGAATAAGACAGCAGCTAAGAATGTGTTTTTTCAATTGAACAATTAATTTTTGCCAAATTTTAACATCTTGACATTCTTCTTGTTTATACTTTATAGTAAACTGGATGATCAACAAAATGGAGGAGATATGAACATGAGATCAACTCCTGTTGAATCTTCTCCAAAGTTTACTTCTTCGACAAAACCTCAACTTTGGGTCATGTTTGATGGCCTTACCCTTATACTGTCCTCATCCTATCTGATCTATGTATCACTATTTCTGTGGCTCAGTGCTGTTGTCTCCTCATTTTTTTACTTTCAGGTAAATAGCTATATGTTTCATGGTAATTTGATAGTCTTATGCATTTCCATTTGATTTTTAGTTATTTGATATAAATTGTATGGAAGACATTATGGTCTCCAAACAAATCGGCGGGTTTAACAGTTGCCTTTTATCATTGTATTCAGACTCACCTTAGTAATGTCCTTGCTCTTATTTCTTTTTCCAATTTTAATGATAGAGCTGTGGTCATTGGTCAAGGATAAGGCGTTAGATGATTTGCAATTGTTTATTTCAACTATAACTTTTATCTAATTACATTCTGCATCATAGTAGTACAGCTCTTACTATCACTAGGGCATAAAGGAATATAACATGTCTCTTGGAAATTCCATCTTTTGGAACAAAATCATGTTTGAGATTGAGCCTTGATGATTGATTAACGTATTTGAGTGTCTCATCTTGATATACTACTTGCTTATACATTTGCACTCAACTCTACATAGCTTTAAAAAATGTTTGCTTATAGTTTCTTGTTGCATTTGGAAATGAAATGGATCTTTAAATGTGGTTTTTGTTCTGATCCTGATGTTCGTCATATGTTGATTCATATTTCTTATTGAGTGCCTCTTCTACTGTTTGTCTAGTGAAAGTAAGAGGGAAAATAACTTGAAATCTTTTATGCATCGTGTCGGAGTCTAAGATTCTCTGGAACTTAAGTAATGTAGCTTTGGAAGCAAAATAGAAGAAACTTTTTGATGCTTTTTAAAGCTTTTTCTGTTTTAGAAAATTTCCATTTCTATTGCATAAGACTTTAACTTAATACCTAGGAAGTAGGAACAAGTATTTTCCAATCTACTGTAGGGCAATGTGCAGCTTGACACTCCAGAAAACTTTAATTCATCTACTTATGACATGCTGATTGTCATGCTTTGTTTTTTTTCTTATCTAAAAAAATTCTCATTCGATTAGAAATTTATTATATTGTTTTTCTTATGATTGCAACGGCAGAAAGTTTCTGTTATTGCCATGACAACGTCAAGTGCTGCTGGTCGAAGAAAATTATTTGGAGAGATCAACAGTATAATTGCCCTATTTATATTTTCAGGACAAATCACCGTAACGGTATGTGAAGTTAATGCTTTAGCTGTTATTTTTTTATATGATATGCTTCATATTTTTTTTCATGAAAGATTATATGTTATCTAAAGCATTGTATTTTAAATTTAAATGTTATTCTGCTGAAGCTTTTTACATATAAATGATTATTTTCTACTTGTGGAGGTGTGTTTGCTTAGTCTTTGTATAGACTTTCACTCCAGCTTATGCCGGGGCTCTAATTTTCTCAACTACAGGAGTTTACATTCACATGACAAAAAAATTTGAAGTGTGCGAAACTGCATTTCAGGGATGCGTTTCTTATCCTACTGTCCCTGTGCCCTGAATATTTCATTTTATGTGCTCTGTTGAACTGGAATGGAATCATTCTCCTGCTTTCTCTAAGACAAAATGTAAAATGGAATGGACTCTATAATATTATCAAAATTTGCCTCTCCCTTTCTGCAAAAGGATATTTCACTTTTTAGTTTAGGATCTACTAAATTATGATTTTTTCTTATAAGTAGATGTCTTCACTATTGAATTTTTGGGGGCTCTAACATAATTTTCTTTTTCTTATCACGCGTAACAATTTCAAGGGTTTTTTTTTATCAACGTTAATTTATATTAACTTATTTGTAGGAGTCTTTACTAGAGGTGCTCAACAAGGCAGGACTCCTTTTAAATCCCGTGACCTGGCCCGTTTATAACGGGATCAACCCTTTTTAAATTGGGCTGGGTCTTAGAAGGTCGGTCTATTATTACAAAATAACGGGCCGGGAAAGGCTTTTAAAGAGCAGCCCAGAATTTGTTTAATTTTCACTTCCCTGTGCTGAAGATTTCGTTGTTGACACTTCAACTGTTTTCACTTCAGCCCAGAATATGAACTGGCCCAACCTGTTGTCAGTTTTGTTTGATCCGAATCGACCCGACCCATCAAGAAATTACCTCGACGTGGCCCATGACCACCTCTAGTCTTTAACCTATGCCTATGGAGAACTTGGTTCTATGGCTTTGATAAGTGAGATGCTTATTTCTAGATGCAGGATTTTACTCCCTCCGTTCCTTTAATTTTGCACCACTTTTCATTTTTATTTGTCCCACTGATTTTGCGTCATTTTCTTTTTTGACAATTGTGTCACACTCCTTTTTTAATATCATCCATAAACGTATACTCTTTCTTCATTTTAGTCTCTCATTTCTATCCTGCACTTGTTTTTGTCTCATTCTCTAACCCGATTTCTCTTTCTACTAAAGTATTGTAAAATGAGAGGGATAGCGGGAGTAATATTAAGGGGGTGTTTGGTACCTAGCTTTTACATTGGCTTTTTGGTTGGCTTTTGGTTTGTTGATTGGTCAAAGAGCCAAAAAAAGTGTTTGGTAAATGGCTTTTAAGCCAGTTGAAAAGCTGGCTTTTAAGACAAAATAAAAAAGCTACTCCAATTAGCTTTTTTTAATGGCTTTAGGCTTATTGGCCCACTTTCTCTCTAATAAACAGCCAATAATTAAATTTACCAAACATCTCCATGAACGGCTGGTTTTTTCAACTAGCTTAAAAGCCAACAAAAACAGCCAACATTTTCAACTAGTCAAACAAACCAATAAAAAAGCCAACAGCCAACAACCAATTGCCAAAACACCCCTAAATGTTATTGATAGATAGGAATCAGGATATAGTATTTTGAATTTGTTAATCATTGCGCTATTTTGTGTTGACTAAAACAGGGGCGCATACTTACTGTTGCTGGTGTGACTCTTGCTATATGCTGTGCTCCAGTAGTTGGTTTATTCAATTTGGTCGCTGTATCTGTTTGGCCAACTTGGGTTGTGATTGCTGTTTGTGAAACATTGAGGAAGGTTCGTTTTGTACATTTTTCTTTATTTTCAGCTGCATCTAGAAACCTGATTCAGAAATCAGAAGTGATACAAATGAAATAAGCCGTTGCTTCATATATTGCCTTCTGTAGGTAGTTATGTATGTTGTGACTAGGCCAGGAAGGGAACTACTTTTTACTGTTGTTTCGCTGGAGGAGAAATACAAAGCCAAGGTAAATAATAACTTTTACATATAGATTGTGAAAAAGTTTTGTACCCAACTTGATGCTGACTATAATGTTAGAATGTAACTTAATAGTATCTATCAAATTCTTCATCAAGCTTTCACAATTAGTATGGGTAACGTGATTTACATCCCTTGGGTTCTACTTTTAAATTCTGTTTCTTTTTTTTTTCTGTCATTTGGCCTTGTTCTACATTTTTACAACCTGGAACAAGATCTAGATTGGTGATGGATTATTGCTGTGTCTGTTGACTACCTTTTTGTTTTTGATGCTAATTAGGTGTGCATAGACGTAATTGTTCAAAGACTTGGAGATGCTACCGCTGCAGGGATGTTCAAGCTGCTTTTTGGAACATTGAAGGGAAGGACATCCGCCGTATCACTTTATGCTCTTCCTGTAAGTTTCAATTTTCTTGGTTAAGAGATTTACGACAAGAATACTTTTTAATTGATAATGTGCTATTATGACCTGAGCTGTGGAAATCACTTCTTGCTCTTAAGGAAAAATCTGTGAATCTTCCGGAGAAACACCTCTGTTCGTTTCCTTCTTTCACCCAGCGTCAATAACTCCCGAACCCTTTCCCCTACTTATTTGATGTTATAATCTGAATAAAGGCCGAGGATTGAACCGCTTTCATCTACAAGACCAACAGCATTTCAGCAGAACTTTGATGACATGGATAGTCCTTGCTTTTGTTATTATTAGCAATATCAAAAGGATGGTTGAGTGATTTGGATGCATGAAGAAGTTCATGTAAACGTTTGATTATTTATCTGGCTCAAGTTTGTTGTCGATTCATTTATTATTATTAATTAATTGAATTTTGGACTCAGATTGTGATAGAGTTCAATTCCTGTCAAGATCAGTTGGTTTTAGGGTATGTGTCTTTTGCCAGGTCTAACTAGTTGTGTACCTGTTGAGCATAGTGCATAGCCTTGTATTCTTTTAACTTGTAGGTTAAAGTGCTCTGTTAATCTGAAGTGATGTGGGAGCTGGCAGCCCTCTCCTGCTTCTGGTTGACTATTCTTTGTATCGACTCGAGATATCCATTTGTTTTAATTGTTTCTTCCTGTCTTCTTTTTCCTGTACTGACTGAATCTACGGTTTCTGTTTACACGACTACAGGCGTGCATGTTGTGGATACTTACAGCGTTACACTTGGGTCATCGACGAGAACAACTTATAAAGCTACAATCTCATGCTACAACATCAGATACTTCTCTGTGATCATTCATAACATATGCTCATCTTCTATAGGCGCATAGATTGTAGTTGTTTAAAAATTTAAATGTATACTGCAATCATAGAAATTTTGTATTGAAACTCTTGTATTACATTTCTCTTTTAGGTACAATCCAAAAATCAAACAAATTTCTATCCGAAAAATAGATTTGCTACATCGGGTAGTTTAGCTTGTGTTTGGTGCCATAGCGAGTTTTCTTATGGATTACGGTTCTTTGTAACAAAAGAATCTAATGCATTATCTTGCTTCAGTTAGAACGACATTCCACAACTTTCATTCCCCAAAGCCATAATGGGCTATCCCTAGGCGGGTCAAAGGCGTCAGATACATGTAGCGTATCCATGCAACATCAAAGAGATTGTTTACAATTGAGTAAATACCCTTCAAAAGAGGCAACACTCGATAACATTATCTTTGAGTGATTATTTTTGGACTTCACAATCAACGTACATTCCTCTGAGAATCGAGTTTTCTGAAGCTTAAAAACCATAAGTTATGTTTCCAGGACGAGCTTATACATAATTTCACATTACAGCAGAATGGAAGGCTTAGTCACCACTCACCTCCTCCATCCTATTACAGTATTACTATTCCCCTTTTATTTTTATATTTCCATGCCATACTCCAAGGCTGTAGAGGACCACCTTACCACCACCACCTGAAAAATGCAAGATCTTTATGATTATTCCGCGTTATAACCTTAGGAGGAGCGCGCGCTGAATTCTTTCGATGACTTAACAGCATTACTGATCTTTCCAGCACACTTCTCACCAGCTGCCAATTCCTGATACCCACTAACAAAAGATTCAAAATCTACAAGAACATGAATGATTACAAAAGGGTTCTTTTGCCTTTTGCTATATATAAAGTATGATAAAAGCTGTAGGAGTACTCAAGGCCCGTTTGGTAGTCGGTGTTAAATGGTGAAAATGATAATGAAAAATTAATGTAATTTGGTGTGAAAATTTCTTAACAAATTGATAGTCATACTTGTTGCACTTTAATTATCTCATTTTCTTCACAAAACATATTCTTGTACATTACCATTTGAAGATGTAGTATTAGGTGATAATGAAAAATTATGAATGAAAAAACTTTTTCATTACCACACGAATGATATGATATATTTCATGAAAATTTACACTAAAAATCATTTTCATTACCACTATTTAGTACCAACAACCAAAAGGGCCGTGACATGTATTTTCATCTCTATAGTTAAACATGATTAGAACTCTACTCAACTTATTTTCATTTCTCTATACCACAACAATGTCACAACCCTCAATCCCAAAAAATTAAGCACGGCTACATAAACTAATATATATGTTCCTATTTATAATAAGAGCTCTCTATTCAAGATATCAACCAAATACTTTTATTTACATTTGATAATCACACCATAATAGATTTGTCCATTTCTGATTTAAGATTATTACAGAATCATCCTAATGCCTTATTAAATTTTATGTGCTTCTCTCCCACTAAGTCAATCGGAAATGTCTTTGTAATTACAAAGAGTAAAGACTTTCGTACATCCGACCCTTTCAAACCCTGCTAGCCGGGATTAGGCCCTTTAAACCCCGGCCCTTTGTTCAATGATCACTACCATAACTCCATAACCGTAACAAAATCGACTGCCAAGCAATAACTCTTAAACAAGACTCCAAAACAAGAAGGGTATCATACTGTTTGACATTGCTATGTTCTTCGAAGGGCACGCACACGTTCCTGAATCAGCTTCCTTTCCCAATCGGCTACATTTTCAAAAGCATGTTCCGGAAGACTCTCGAATGGCTCCTTCCAGGGATCGTTTTTCGCAAGATCATACGTAGCTCCACGTATTGCTCTTTTGTTAGGTCCACAAGGTCTTTTTGAAGTAAGTTTATCATATGCCTCATTCAGCTGCTCCAATACCATTCCAAACCAAACAATAGTTAAAAATACAAGTTTTCAAGCTAACAAAAACGACCACCATTGCTATATGACGCTACTAAGACAAACAATTTTTAGCCGAGCGCTTACATCCATGCCACAGAACCAGAACATATAAGCAATTGCAACAGCAGGAGCTCTCCCAAGTCCAGCAGTACAATGAACATATACCCTTCCTTTTTCCTTTGAAATAGCCCATTCCAATGCCGAAACAGCTCTAGGCAACATGGTTCTCAAAGAATCGGGATCAAAATCTTTAGCCTAATCGTATATGAAAAGTACAAAGTTAAGAAGATTACAAATCTGAGCATTTCGCCTATCAAAAGCTTAAGTTGATGGTTGAGGCCCCAAGATATGTTATATACTCTAATACCTATCCTGCCATTTCACTAGACATAAACGAGAAGATGAGGATAGTTAGGTTCTTACAGGCCTTCTCATGTGACATATCCCGATTTTTTCACAACGCTTCAATATGGAATCAAAGTCGATTTCCCAATACTCAATGTCTTTGTCCTGCTGCAAGTTGAGGATATATGCCACATTCTCATTCAACTTTAGATGATCGATATCTTCTGGCTTTTGAGGCTGTGAGCCGACAATCAAGTTATCAAGTATCAAAGTGCAGTTCATTCCTAAACAGCCAAAGTTCGTATGAAATTAAATTAAACACAATTCAAACATTTTGCACCCAAAACTATTTAGATACTTCTTTGAATAAGTAATAGTCAGTTGCAGGAAATCAGAAATTTGAATCACAGTTCATGATGAATTTAGTACTAAATGGTGGTAATGAGAAAGATTTGTAGTAAAACTTTTCAAGAAATATACAATGTCATTCACATGGCAATGGAAGTTTTATCATCAAAGAAATTTTTGTTCACAATTTTCTATTACCACCTAGTAGCATCTCTTCATATGGTAATGCATTAATTTTGTAAAAGAAATGAGATGATTTTGATATCCATATGAGAACTGCGTGATCCCCAATACCCTACTCCTCTTTATTGGATTTTACATCAATTTATTTGCATTCATTAGCTTTTAGTCATAAAATCAATTACATTTTATTCACCTTTTCATCGCGTGACAATAGAATAGCGCAAAAGTATTCAAACTAGTTTCCTTGTGTTCGACCAGCAGTTACACATACGCTGTGCGCTTGCGGTTAACATAAATTCCACATCATGTGTCATCAAGGTAACAAATACAGAGACCAAACTGATGTTGCACCAATCTCAGAGATAAGGGGACCAGATAGTGTGACATCTCAACAAGAAGTTATACTTCATTCAAATATGGTGGTTTACAATTATAAAAATAGCAAATCATAAAGTCAGGAATGGGTTTCAAACTCTCGATGAAGCCAAATATTTTTAGTTATTTTAGAATAAACTATAAACCGACTCATTGCATCATGTATACAGCTAATTATTTGAAGTTGCAAATGATATTTGTCATCAAGGGTGGATCTCAAATAACCTTTTTGTCTTTACAAGCGTAACGAGTACATATGTTCCCCAAACCTGGCTTAGGTGGGAGCTAGGATGGGAGCCACTTATTGGTATTAGGGTAGTGGGATTTTGTCTATTTTAGTCATATCACAACAACCACTTCCCTATAAAGAGTCTTTTTCCCAAACACATATGCATGACATAAGTAAATATTTAATTCAAGTTGTTCTAAACTTGGGGCCTTCTGCTTGGAAAGCATTTCATTTGACAGTCTCTAGAATGTTGAATTCCATTGGATAAATTATCTTTTAGTAAAAGAGTTGGGAAGGTAACATTATGTCACTTGCTTTCACAACTAAATGACTTTTTCCCTTATTTGATGGGGTATTATTGGGTCATCTATGGATAATCTCTTATAGACAAATCCTAAGCTCACCTTCTCTTCCCTTCCTCAAACCCCACTTGTCTTTTTAAGCTTTTAACCCCCTTTAATTCCTTGTCCTTCACCTTTAACTTTGCCTTTATAATAAAAGATTAATGAGCTAATTAACACAAGCAATCCCACTACATCCTAAAAGCTAAATGATTTCTTTACATCAAGTTGATAAGCATGAAACATGATCAATTAAAACTATTATGATCATAAAGTAGCTTTCTTCCCTACACACCTCTAACAAAAATTTACATAATTCAAAGGAGGGAGAAGAAAAAAAGAGGAAATAGAAGGCCATATTACGACAACATAATCACTATCAATCATAGTGCAAAGACAAGGTCACATCACCGTATCTCGACCATATCATAAAGGTTTTTGAGTTCAACGCAACCGAAATCTAGGCTGCATTGAACGCAAAATCTGTTTTGCGATTGCTAGCAGCCGTGATCGATATAGGATATCATATTTTGCACTATGCTATCAACTTACAAGTCACCCAAATCAAACCCTAAATGGCTTTCTAGATTCAATTCTCCATTCACAAGGGTGAGGGGATTAGTGAATTAGGTAATACTGAGTGTGAGTAACCATTAATTCCAAAAAGAAAGAATAATACATGATGGGAAACAATCCAATTGCAACAATTTAATAAATTATCTTCATTTAGTCCACATTGTATTTCAAAGCCAAAAGTGTAAATCTTCGGTTCTTTAGAAAGCCACACTTCAGGGCAAAAAGTTCAAGAATTGGCACTCAAAATATTCTAACCCACATACCAATATGATTATTACACATAATCCCACAATTACAACTGCATATGAGTTAAACATCACTTCAAAAAGTCACTAATCAATGCAAAAATAGAAAGCAACTCCATTCCTTCATAAATCAGATTAAAAAGCATCAAATCTGATTTCCATTCATTTTTTCACTCATTAAGATCAAATTTTATCAAATTAAACAAATACCCAACGTAATATTGGTAAATTTAATCAATCCCATGTTTTTAGATCTGATTTTCATTCATTTTTTTCACTAATTTAGATCAACTTTCATTGAATTGAACAAACACCCAGCTTGATATTGGTAATACAAATCAACCCCATGTTCTTAAATCCGATTTTCCCCCATTATTTACCCATTAAAATCAAATTTCATCAGATTCAACAAAAACCTACTTAATCTGATAAGAAAAACCCTAAAAAAAAGGGTTTGAATGAAACACTCACCAAGATCATGATGATACTCATATGGGTTCCTCATCAATTTCTTCATTGCAATATTGTACTCTTCCATCCTATTTTTCTTGGGTTTTGTGAATATGGAATTACTCAAGGAAGTTTCTTCAAACCCATCACTAGATAATTTGCAGCAAATCCCACTTTTCCGATTTGAAATAGTAGTGAAATTGGTGATCAATTTACTGTTATTAATGCCATTTTCAAGTGAAGAAATTGTTGGAATGGATGATAAAAAGGTGTTTCCAAGAGTTCCCATTTCACTCACAACAGTTAAATCTTTCCTGAATCCTGATAGAGAATGCAATAAGATCTTTACTCTCCCCTATCTCCACCTTGATTTGCATCAACCAGAAATAAGTAGTTTTTAAGGATACGGTAATAATAAATGAACAAACAAAATAAATTATGGAAACGAAATTAAAAAAATTAAAGAGGATGAGTTTAAAAAAAAGCACTGGGTCATTATTTAAAAATGGAAATAATGTAAATTAAATGGGATGGATTAAAATGGAAAATGTTGTAAATTCAATGAACCGGGGTGAGTACTTACTAAAATTTGGCTTGACCACTTAAAAAGTAAATCAGCAAGTCTTGTATAAGACCGTCTCACCGTGAAACGGGTTCATACAAACATTGAAAAAAGGAAAAAATTCACATGTTGACCCTGAGGTTTTTACTTTTCTACCAATGTTTTTTTTTTTTGAATCCGCATGGTTACCTTCCAACGTTTCCATGTGGTAGGCAAAATATTAAGTTTTTGGTTGAATTAAGTATTTATTTCGACTAAATTTCGAAATATATGGTCAATTATGATGGTCATGATATTTTTTTCAATTGTTTTTTTGAAAAGAATGTCATCACGTTGGATAAAAATAGTGTAAAGTTAACAAAAAAAAAAACTTTCCTTTCGCCTACTAAGTGGAAAAATCGAAAGATCAAGATCACCACGTGGGTTTAAAAAAAGGTTTGTCTACCACATGAAAAAGCCGAAAATTTAGAATTAGCATATAAAATTTTCATTAAAAAATATTTTTAAAAATAATAAAATTTAAATTCACATTTATACAGAAAGCTATTTTTTAAATAGTTTTAATTAATCCAATTATAATTATCTCACGGGTCCTCAATAGTGAAAATAATAATCCTAGTATGATTACTGGATAAAAAGATCTAAGCTTTTCAGTTTGGTTTTTCCTTGTTCACTTTTTCCAACCTTTTTGTGTATTTAGTGATCCAAAACAGTCACCAGACTCACAGGAATGGACCTTATTTGATAGGTTGGTTCATATTGGTTAGTGGTTACTTATGCTTCTTTCATATCAATCTTGCAAGAGAAGGCTAATTTTTGTTGTATGAACTTGGATGAACGAGGCATTTGACAATTTGGGTGGTGAGGTTTAGGAATGGCATAGGTCGGATTCTGTACAAAGTCTTCTGATAATTAGCGATGTGCATGGATTGGATTTAGGTCAGATCCAATTAGGTTCGAAGACGTAGATTCTATTTTTTTTGATCACATGCAGATTCGTATAGGCTCGAAAACTTGAATCTAGACCCAGACCCTTATATCTAACAATCCAGAATTTGAATCTGAGTCAAACTTATTTTTGTCTAAAATAACTTTAAAAAATATACTATGCAATTTACGTCTAATTGAATAAAATTATATAAAAATTTTCAACTAATAAGATTTTTCTAATATTTTCCACTAAATGAGCAATCATGTATTTGAAGTTTACAACATTCAAGTACTTAAAATAAAATATTCATCAAGTCGTCTAACTTTTAAAGTGCAAATACAACGATAATATTTGAAATTATATAAATTGACAAAGTTTCAAATTAAGCAATGTTCCAAAATATAACAAAAGTTCAATTAAAAGAAACAAATACACATAATTGTTTTATCTGTAGATCGCTCAACCGAGCGAGCCTCTGTTTTGGTCGAGCGAATCTTCTGATGCTCCTAGGATGCTTTCTTTGACTCTTCAAGTGCTTGGGGCTGTTTTATTATCATTTATTCATAGCTTTTATATATTTAATGTTGCTTAGTATGATCTCCCTTATGAATAGAGAGCTCATTTGTTCATCCAAATATATTAAACACAACCCCTAAGCCAAACACATAGCTTTTGTTTTATCTCTTACTCAATTGTAATACTTCATTTGTAAGAGTGTTTTACTCCATTAAAATACAAACAAGCAACTACACACCACGGAGGACATAGCTATTATTGGGTGAACCTCCTTAAATCATTGTGTTATTTTGCAATTTTTATTTTCGTCAAATATTTGTTAATTCATTGAAATCGTTATCGGTCATCAAAGTACTTCGCATCGTTTCGATCCTAGCAATTAGAGTCATACACATTACCTATTCTTAGTCGAGTTTTCTACACTTTGATTTTACTCCGAATCAAAGATTCAAAAATCCAGTAAGAATTATGTAGACTCCTTTATGATGAAAGTTAAAAATATCAAAATCATGCATATTGTTTATCTTATTCCCTTTTATTCTAATTAAATATTTTATTTGATAATGCATCAATTTTAAAAAAGAGAACCACATAAAATAATTGGGTAAGAGAAAAATTACGGGGAAATAATACATATGAATAATTAGATCCCATGAGAACATAAATAAAAAATAAAAGATTGTCAAATAAGGAAAATAAACATTTGGTTAGAATAGGAGTAGTAGTATATATTGCTTTATACATAACTTGGATATTTCATCTTGAAATAATTGCCAAAATCGATACGATGCTAAGAACTTTGATGAACGATAATGATAACAATGAATTAAACAAATGTTTAATAATGTAAGACTTGCAAAGAGACATAAAGATTTAAGGAGATTCACCTAATGATGGCTATGTCCTCCGTCGTGTGTAGTTTTTTGTTTATATTATATCAAAGGAGTATAAAACACTCTTACAAGTGAATTATTACAATTGAGTAAGAGATAAAATCAAAAGGCTATGTGTTTGGCTTAGGGGTGGTGTTTGATGATATTTTTTTTGAGTGTATGAGAGCTCTCTATTTATAGGAAAAATCACACTAAGTGACATTATGTACATTAAAACTATGATTAAATGATAATGAAACATCCCTAAGTACTTGAAGAGTCAAAAACAGCATCCTAGGAGCATCAGAGACTTCGCTCGACCAAAACAGGGGCTTGCTCAGTCGAGCGGGCTACAGGAAGTTTCTGGTTGCATTCTGTCTGCTCGCTCGACCCACCCTGGAGCTCGCTCGGTCGAGCGGCACTTCAGAGAGCTTCTGACAACATTGCTCGACTTGCATAGTAGAGCATCTTGATAAAGCTTTGCACTTCTTCATTAAGTCCCATAACTTTTATGATTAACTCACACTTCATTACCTCATTAATTCATACTTTTAATCATCATCATAAACCACAATCATCAAGACTCAACTTAATACACCCACATTAACACACTTATTGAATTTCCATTCAAAAGTCACACATGAATGCATCAAATCTGTTTTGAATACATCTAGTTTATCGTGTTCCTTGCAGCGACCATAAATCTAGTGTTTCACTATATACGCACGAAAATACACGAGAGTACACAATTAGTGTTCATGAAGTTCAAATAAGTGTTCTAAATATTTGAGTTTCGAAAATGAGTTTGTTTGGTAGATAGAGCGTTCTTAAATAAAGAAAGTTTTTTTTTTTTGACTAACATATTAGCCGAAAATTGGTAGAAAAATAATCGAAAATTTTTTCAAACTTTTTTTGTCATTTTGGATGAAATTTAGAAAAAATGCTTTCCGACTATTTTTCTTATATATTTAGAAATTTCCTTATATTTTATGGCTAATGTGTTAGTCGGAATTTTTGAGTAACTTTCCTATTGTACTATGTCAGGCAGAAATTCCAAATGATTTCTGAAATACTGACTGTATTTCTTCTGACTGTAAAAGAGTCAAAAATTAGTTAGTATAAGTTTATATCGAATGGTTTTTAACTACTTTGGGTAGTTGATATAGAGATTTTTTATAGTGTAAGTGTTTGAATATTCAATCGCGATTGAAGCTTGATGTTGAACGTAGATAAAGATTTTCAAATGTTCCATCGTATACCCGCAAAATGAACAAATTTTACTGATCCACAAGATGGCACTCAGAAAAGCCCTTTTAATGTTTAAGTATTCCATTTAATTTTTGTATTGTACTCTTGCTTTACCTATTATTTTAGTTTGTCCCACTAAATTTATCTCATTATACTTTAGTTTAGACATAACTTCACTTATAATACCCCGATAAAATCTACAATTTATTTCTCTATTCTACTTCAAAACCTATTATCATTACCCCACTAAAAAAATATTGTTTCGTCTATAATACCCCTAAAGAAATTTACACTATTCCTTATGTAATTGAGGAGTAACGAATGCAAAGAAATAGAGGAAGTAGTTAGTTTTAATCATTTGTAAATCAAAAAGTGAAAAAGTTTTATTGCATATTTGCATAAAAATATCCTAGATTAGTTTACACTATTCCTTAATGTAACCCTTAAAATATCACAAAGTTGATTATCAATAATTGCTAAACAATCAAGCATAAAGTAGAAAATAAAGGATATAATACAAATATATATATAAATTATTGAAGTTTAAAAATAAAAGCTAATGTGGGTAATAGTTGGACACACATATATATATGTGGGTACCAAATAACATGTCCAAGTAATCAATAATGTTGGGACAACAAGTTGCCTAGAATATGTTCTCTCCTTTCTCTCTTTTAACTTAATGTGTCCCTTTAATTCTAATTCTAATTCTAATTCTAATTCTAATTCTATTCCCTAGCTTAGGATCATATATAATGTATATGTGCACCTAATTTGTATTTATTATACAAACATATATAATATGATTGTCCTTTTCTTGCTTTCTCATCAATAAGATTATATTAACTTACTTGGATATAGTGTTATTAGACTAATAAAATGAGAGGACAACTGCAATGACTCTTTTCTTCATATTCATTTTTATCTAAAATTTTTATTATTATCGTTTATCAAACACCTATAAATAATGAAATCTGATAATACACATCCTTACTTATGCGAAGTGGCAAAGCAACCATTTATGTTTTTAACTCGTCACTCTTTAGTAATTTATAATTTATAATATATAATATAATATATAAGGGATGATTAAGAAAGTATAAAATATCAAGTAAAAATAATTTGTGAAATTAGTAGAAATGATATTTGATGTTCCAGTCTTCATGTAAGCTATAAATTTAATATTATGTGATAAATTTATACAACCATTATTCAACTATAATTATTATGAAAGCATATCAAATGTTTGATTCTCTTATCTTAATTTCCGACTTCGCCCCTACTTATGAGGGCGCATTTCTAAAATTGTCCTCATATCCTTATAAAAAAGGTAAAAGACACTCTTAGTATCCCGCATAAAGTAAAATTTGGGTGGAGGTATATTTTTTCGTAAAAGATGCGGACAAGCCATATATGTTCCCCCTCAAAAAGAGAGTAAAAAGAATACACGCAGTCAAAAAACCTCGCAGCTGATACCTACACCTAATAAAAATTAAATTTCAAACCTTCTACTCAACATAAAAATCTCCATCCATATCCAATTAAATTTACACATCACGACAATGCATGTCTTATAACCACCACTTTCCATTCCATAACCAACAATTATAACGAGAAGAAAAGTAACTAACTAGTTAAGAAGAGTATGTTAGCTTTAAAGTCCACTACCTGCCTATTCTATTATCATGATAAGTTATACACAATTACCAATTAATCCATAATCATATCATAATCCATAAAGCATACATAAAATGTAGTTTTTTGGGGGGTTTAATTTTATGAATAATAAACAAGTAGCCGTAGTATATTGATCCCACTACTCACTTTGTTTCATATTATTTAATTTATTACATATTTAATATGTTAATTAAAATTGTAAGAGCTGTTTGGTCAAATAATTAATATAAAAAACAATATGAAATGAAGGGGTAATATTATATTTTAAACATTCATTATTGATTAATAAAAAATTATAGGTAATAAAGAAACACAATAATTAGAGATGTATATTTGGAAATCAGAATCTGGGAAGGTAAATGTACTTATAGGCCAAGTGCCAACTGCAAATTAGCAAAAGTAAATGCATTGTGCTTTAGTATCTTCATGGCAAACTACGTGTCGGAAGGCTCTTCATGAAATTGATTCTTTTATCAATGATTATGGATTCTAATTCAAGGGGAGTAATTAATAAAAACATAATTAATTAGGATTAATAGGTACAATTAGCTACGAATATAGCTACAAGATATATCCACTAGAGAAGCAATAGTACGTAAATAAAAAGAGTCCTAAGATTCACATCTTATCTTAGTTGCAGAGCACATATAGCTTTTTTAGATTATTGGTATTAATTGAACTTAGTTCTTTGATTCTCTCAATCTACTATGTAATCAGTGTTACATATATGAAACACAAGAAAATTTGGATTAACCTACTACAAAAGGTTAGAATAAAGGACTTTGATCGAGGGCTAGAAAGATCAAAGATGATTTGGAGGAGGGTACGAATTGAAAGCATATGAAAATTTTAGATTTACATGTCGAGACAGTAGAAAATAAAAATATAAATAGAAAAATAGAATTCATGTGAAAAATTTAGATACACATGTTGAACTTCAAAAAGGTCGGTTATATGCAACTACCTTACCCTTGTAAGTTATAAGACAAAAAAAATTGTTTCAGATTGACTTTTGAAATCAAACGTCATGTGCAAATTTATATAAATAAGAAGTACACATGATTTGATGAACCATTTTACTTTAGTCCATCAAAATTCGAAACCAAAAACTATACTCCCTCTATCCTCTTTGATTTGCATCAAAGAGAAAATATGTAAATTTTAAGAAAGTTGTAATATGTGAAGAAAGAGAATGAATTGTATGGATGAAATTTTTAATTAACAACATCTCACATGCACCGGTAAATCTAGCATGAAGATGAATCTAATTAACAAGATTTCACATGCATTGGTGAATCTAGCGCAATATCACTGATATCAGTTGAAATCACTTAAATCCAAAGAAAAATTAAACGTTACATGTAAATATTGGCCTTAGATGAGTTGGTTAATCTATTGCATATATACCACACATGTGATCAGGGATCAAAACTCAATATAGGTACATTTTATTTAAATTGACATCACTTATTTTTTTCTTGATCCGTCACTGTTCACATGAATATATTTTATCTTTAATTTATCTTTCAAAAATCTTTTCTAAATTTTTCTCTAATTTTAAAGTTAAAAATTCTAAATTGGACAAACATAAAAGAACGGAGTATATTTTTAAGTAAAATTTTATAACTAAATTAATGAAATTAATGAAGGATAATGCTATTAAGAAAGGTGAGGATTAGGGTAGTGTGTCTCAGTATCATAACTTCTCTTTAGTGGAAAGCAATTGTACATATACTTTTGGATAAGCAAAATGGTTGATGGATTGGTTTGTTAAATTGAAAATGCTACTTAATTACTAATTAATGTAAATATTATTTTAGATGTTTCTTGAAAAGTAAATATAATGTATTTTTTTTCTTTTATTTTTATATATACCATTTGCTCTTGGCTCATAAGTACAAGATATATTAGTTAGGGATTGGAGTGCCACATTAAACTCCAGCGAGGAGCTATGTGTTTGTAAAGGTCGGATATGATATATTTATCATTTTTTTATTCTTATTTAGACATTGTAATTCTTTTTTTAATATCATTCACACAATTTAAATAATTTATTATTTTTATTTTATAATTTTTGTGCAAAATTCGTTTGTTTCGACTTAAAGGAAGGATGGGACTAAAGGAGTAAATAAAGGATTTGATGGGTACCTATAAAAAGATCCCAAATCGTACTATAGTCATGGCCCTTTGCTTTCTTTGTAAATGCAAAGGATATATATATGTAAGGAGTGAATAAAGATTAGCTGAGGTTGGTGAATAATTTAATAAAATTGAATATATTGCAGGAAATTAATTTAATTGAGAAGGTCCATAAAAGTTGTATAGGATAAGAAACATGTGATTGCTCTATTATAAATACTATTACTCCATTCTTAGTCCCCTATCCCTATGACATCTTTTATTTTATCAAATTATATGTCTATGTTTGGTATACTACTTCATGCCCTCCTTTTCTTTATGTTACACCCTTTTTAATCATATTAACAAATTATAATTAATGTTATAATCATCTTATTGCTTATTATCCAATAATATATGAAAATAAGTCTAAATCATCAAAATCATTAATTACGAAGAAAAAAATATGAAAAAGTACATTCGTTGCACCTATATAGATTTTAAATAAAGTGAGTAGAAATATCAAAAAATAAAAAATTCTTTTACTTATAGAAAATGGAGTTGTGAATATCTCACATTTAAATGATTAGTTTTTAAAAATATCATCATTCTTTTATTATATAAAAAATTAAATCTTTATATTATTTTTTTTAAAGACTTCAAAATCATTTTACCTTTAGAATATAAAAAATATTCATTTAAAAATCATAAATAGCCATTTTAAGATTATAAGTAATTATTTTAAAACATATTAAATTATTAATTTAATATAAATGGTTTTACGTAAAATCGTCCAATTTGAGAGTTTGCGAATTAATTTAGCTTTACCATACAAACCCGTACATAAGAAAGTTTAATACATGAGGCCCAAATGTGGGTTTCTATGTCTTTATATTGTCGAATAGTGTGGAGAAATTGGACAAAACATTGCATGGTGTACATTTTGTTTTTTAGTAATTGTCAAGTACTTTATTTTTTGGATAATTGTTGTAGGATTCGAAGACTCCATTCATATTCAACAAAATCAATAAGTCAAAAGGATTCATTTTTGTATGATTATTACAAACTTTTTCTCATAATTATGAGAAGTGTTTTATATAATAAAATTTTTTTTACTGATTTAATCTACTTAATTATATTCGCAAAAAAATTATAAAACTCTACTTGTAATGTGCCTCCAATTGCAAAGATTGAGCAATCAAACGTCAATCATGGATCAAGTTAAGATTTGCGATTGTTTTATTGTTATTACATCAACATACAATTCTCACATGGTATCAACGTGGCATTTATAGGTGTAGCATATCAATAATATTATCTTCTTATGCGTCATTTTAAGACTATAAATTTTAATCGAATGCACATATATAAAAATAATGAATAAAAATAGTATACGCATAACAAACTAAAATATATAGTAACCACTAGAACTCATGCACCAAATTGAAAAAGGTTCAAATTAATTGTTTTCACATGATATGTATGCCTCCACACCTAGATTCAAATGCCAATTATATGCATCATACAAAAACTAGAAGCTTACTTTCCGAAGTTAAAAAGTAGAGTATCCACTATTTCAAGTGTGAAGTACACAATGCAATAAGTACCAAGATATTTTGTTAGCAAAAATGGCCACACACCCACATATAAAGACATATCATAGTCCTCACTTATATGTATGGCAATTATGTCAAATTCTCTATTCTAACTTCCAAGTTCCCACTCCCTATGGCAAGGATAAAGTTTAGTGGAGCTAAAGGTGACCAATGAGGGATAATATTTGTCATTTTATTTTCAATCTATTTGCTAATAGTATTATATAATATGATTCTTAATTTGTAGTTACATTATCATCGTATCTAGTGTATCCCGCCTATAGAAACTATAATTAGGGTTTTGGATGAAAGAAAGGCAACAATCCATACTCATAAAGGAGAATGTACTCAAAGAATCTATCAGCTCGAGAAAGATCATCAAATTTATTTTTTATCGTCTTCATATAGAAGATATATAGTTAAGGTTGCAAAAAGTAGACTTCTAGTATGATCATTTCATAATGATTTGTATGATTTCAACTGACTACTCACATTTCTACTTTTTAATATATGATCATTTTATATTAACACTTTGTTAATTAAATTTTCAGAAGTAGTAAACTCTATTAAAAATTAAAGATAATAATGTCTCGCCAACTATATATATACTAAATTTAATATTTTCTAAGAATGATCCACTTTCTTTTCTTTCTTTTCTTTCTTTTTCTTACGATAAGAAGTCCCGCTTAAGATGTTCAATGATTTGAAACTTAAGATGAAGTGAAATTGTATTCTCTTCACTTTCATGGGGTTTTCTCACTTTTTAAGGCATCAAATTGGTCATGAGAATCTCATAATACTCTCAACTTGAAAGTGGAGATGCTCATAGGTCATATCAACCTCATACCTTATCAAGATAGTAGAATTTGGAAACTCAAGCTAAAAATTTAATGTATATAGAAAATTCATGACCAATACACGTTTTGTAATACTATACTACACGCTCTTATCCAATACTTCACCTAATAATCATAAATGTAAGTTTAGATTATTTTCATGATTTCGTCATCTCATTTTCGGGTCAAGCTATCTTCAGGTCGAGTTGTTTTTTTATTTTAGTTGTTTAAAACGTTTCAAGTGGTCTTGAGTTTTTTAAAAATATTTTTTACTACTAAATTTTATTACAAAATAAATTTTAAAACTCAAATATAAAAACTAACGAGAGATATAGTAGATCCCAACCAAAAAATAATGATGCAGATTTGAAAAATTGAAAAAAGAAATTAGAAAAAAGGTCAAAACGATTAGGTTTGGATTTAACCTAAAATTTTTCTACTTTTGATGGGTCGGGCCAGTTAGGTTTCGAGTTATGACTCATCGATTTTCAATTGGACTTCGACCCAATTTTGTGTCGAATCAAAAATTAACATGTCTACTTATATTAAACATTTTAAATATTGCACACTCCAAAGATAATTTATAAATCAACAAGGAAATTAAAGTAAAGGAACAAGAACAAGAAACCACAAAATCATCATACTCAAGTGAATCATGAAACTAAACTCTAGGGAATAAATAAAACAAGCTAAAAAGAGAATATACCATTAAAAAAGTTTCCAACCTTTACTTTTATATGACTAAACATTTGTACATCAATATGAATCTAATTCATCACCAATCCCCTTAATCCTTTTCACCCATTCCTTCAACAAAAAATCAAAATTACCTAATAAATAAAATAACCAAAATTCAATTCAAATAAAAAATTCAATTTTGTCCTATATTAAAAAGTAATAACTACTAATATTAGCAATTACTTCCTCCATTCTATTCTACGTGCCACTAGTAGTCATATTTTCTCAGACAATATGTCAATTAAGTGCGAATATTTCATAATGAATGAAGTAATACTATACATCAAGTGGTCTAATACTTCCATCAACTTTACTATCACCATGATTACTATTACTACTACCTCCATTAATCTCAATTCCACCATTTGTCAACTTTTCTTGAACAAATCCAAATTTAGTTAATAAAACCCTAATCCAATCCCAAAGATGTAATACAATATATGTCCCAATTCCTCCAATTAACCCATAAGCAATTGAATAAGTAAAAGGTGTCAAAATTAGTGTCACAAATGCAGGAATTGCTTCTCTCATATCATCCCAATTAATATCAACCACTGATTTCATCATCAAAACACCCACCAAAATCAATGGCGGTCCGACTGCCCAAGCTGGTATTGACGCTAATAATGGCGTAAAGAAAAGTGCCAAGAAAAAATAAAAACCTGCCGTTAACGCCGTTATCCCTGTTCTCCCACCTTCACGTATTCCCGTTGACGATTCTAGAAAAACAGTTACCGGTGACGTTCCTAGAAGTGATCCTATAATGATCGAAAAAGCGTCGCTCATAAACGCCGGATATTGGCCTTCGAAATCTCCGTTTTCGTCCATAAAGCCAGCGAATCTAGCCATAGATGAAAGTGTCCCTGTTGTATCCAAAATATCGACGTAAAAAAATGTGATTAGTGCAACCCAAAAGGGTCCTTTACCGAACCCCTTAAAACTAAGGGCACCGGCAGTTTTTTTGATAGTGTGAACATCAACAACCTGTTTAAAGTACCGAAACGCAGCGTTTCCGGCTTCAGTGTCGGGAAACACCGTGACTTGGGTGTTCCGAAACCAGGACACGGCGGTGACGAAAACGATGCCGTATATCATTGCTCCTTTAATGTTTTTAACAAGGCAATATGCAATGATTACAAAACCGACGATTCCTAACCATAATGTTGGACTTTCCATACGGTGGTTTAAGCAGTATATATCGTCGGAAATTGTTCCGCCGGGAAGGAGTGAAACGGTACCGTTTAGAAATGTTTGAATTGGAGCGAGTGAAACTCGGGATGAACTCGGACACCCACCGAGTGATAACAGAGTTGATCCACTGTAACCAACTAATCCGATTCCTTGACTGTTTTGTAGCCCGATAAATGCGAGGAATAACCCGATTCCTGCCCCGGAAGAGATTCGGATAGGTTTAGGTACAAACTTAGCGAATTTTGCCCGAATTCCAACAGCAGAAATCATGAAAAATATTATTCCTTCGATCAAAACAGCAGTAAGAGCAGTTTCGTACGAGATATTACCCGACCCGTGAAAACCAACGACGGTATAAGCGAAGTAAGCGTTAGACCCCATTCCCGGAGCCAACGCTAAAGGTAAATTAGCGAATATACCCATGACAAAACACCCGATTATGGAGGATGCTATGGTGGCTACGATCAGATCTTTTCGGATCGTCGTTAAGCAAGAATTATACCCGGGATTAACCGGGTCAAATTTACAGGTTTCGTCAGGGATTATGACATGACGGGTGGGGCCCGAACAGTTTGAGGTAGGGAAATTTGGGTCGGAGCAGAGTGGAATACAATCTGAAACAGAGCATGGCCCGCCTGAATCGGCTAAAATGGAAGCGTTAACTGCTAAGATGTAAGCCATGGTAAGGAAAGTGGCGGTTCCGGCGCGGAGTTCGGTAGTGAAAGTTGTTTTACGTTGCGTGAGTTTAAAGCGTTTTCCGACCCGGCTGGTTGCGATGAAGGTGTTTAGACGGGTTATTGGGGTGGGTTTTTGTGACGGGTTTGGGTCTTCGGTGTCCATGATTGATGGAAGACGGCTGGAATGTGGAGCAATTTTGGAGTAGGAGAAAGGAAAGCAGAGAAGGGAGAGTAATAAATGGGCAGAGGAGCGAGAAGAATAAGGATTCTGTTGTATAAAATTGATTTTATAAAAAAAAATTAATATTTTAAAAATAATTATCGTAATTATTTAGAGAGATGTTATATCTTCTTTTGTTATTAAATAAAGGAAAGACTATTTCTAATTGGGTTGAATTATTATATATTTTTTAAAATAGTATAAGTAGATATTAAAAATGATGTAAGTAAACATTTAAGATATTGAAAATGGACATCAAGGATACAGTAGGTAAGCATTAAGGATAATGTAAGTAGACATTAAGAATACGATAAGTAGACATAATCATTAATGGGCTGGGTTTGAGATACGTCTTTCAAAAAGACAGTTTCTTAAGAGACTAGTATATTTCTACTTTAAAAAAAAGATATATACAACCTAATAAGCAAGAATCTTGTATTTTATTTATGTAATTTAATGTTACTTTGCTTTAGAAATATAAGAATTTAATTATACTTAATTAATTTAGCATTTATTTTTCCTAGAAAAGTTAAAATAATTATATAAAATATTAATTGTTTTTCAATTTATAGATTAGATTCTCTTGAAAAGTTAAAATTATCGATAATAAAGAGAACTTGTTAATTTTTATGTACAACCTTAAAGGTTGTATATATTAGGGGTGTTCAAAAATATCTGTATCCGAAAACCCGCTTTCCGATTTTTAAAAGCGAATAAATTACCCGGTTTCCAAAATTCGGATAAACCGGGTCGGGTACCCGGTTTTAAAACCGGGTATTCGGGTCGGATACGGATCGCGAATTTTGGAAAACCGGGTATCCGGTTTGTAATTTTTTTTTTTTAAATAATTTTTTGTAAAAAAGTAAAAACCCTTCTTCTTCACGCCTATCCCGTCATTCACTGATTTCAACTTCATTCTTGCTTGAGTGCTTCAGTTCTTCTTCTTCATTTTTCTTCATGCCATCATCTTCTTCAATTTTCATCTTCACTCATTTTTCCCCAAATCACAATCCAATCAAAATCAAAAACCCTAAAAATTAAACTCAAAATCAATTTCTGAAATCTAGATCTAGATCTAGATTTCAGTTCCATCTTCTTCTTCAAGCAGTAGATCCAATGACATAGCTTCTTTAACGGCATAGTAGATCCAATAAGTTGATCTAAAGGAATAAAAAAAGGCCAAGGACTCTTATAACTACCATTAGAATCCAAAACTCTAGCTTTCTCAATCGTGTATTTCTTCTTCGAAGTATCGATCTGATTCTTACACTGAACATCCTCCTGCCATTGTTTTTGACGCAGATTTCCACGATTAAGCTCGATATAGCGTTGTTCCCATGCTTCGATGAGAGTAGAAGTAGCATCGTCGCTCCAACAATCTTCTCTCGTCAGAGCAGGTCTAGAAGAAATCATCGCCAACGAAGGAGTCGAAGAAGAATCTGGATTTTCCGCCATTGATGAGATGAAACAAAGGAAAAACCTGAAGGTCGGCTTAAATTGTGGCTATGGAGGCGAACAGAGAAAAATCAGAGGAGAGAGAGAGAGTAGAGATTGAAGAACATCGAGAAAATGGGAAAAGAGGAGAAAAGAAATAGTTCTGAGTAATTTTTTTAAAAGAAAGAGGAGAAAGGAAATTAAGAAGAAAGGAGAAAAAGTGAAAAACTGTTAAAGAAAAAAGAAAAAAAAAAAAAAACTATTTTTTTAAAAAATCGGGTATCTGGTTTCCGACCCGGTTTAAACCGGGTCGGATCCGGAACAAAATTTTAAGTATCCGGAAAATCGGGTACCCGGTTTTTCGGAACCGGGTCGACCCGGTATCCGATTTTGAACACCCCTAGTATATATCATTACCCAAAAATATATCTTAATTAATTATAGAAAATTCAATTTTGTTTTAGTTGAAGAGCAAATAAAACATTTTTGTAAAATGTTATGTGTTCGATTCTTGGCTAATCCAATCTCTTCCTTCGATCTATCTATGATAAAAAAAAAAAAAGGAAAATTTTATATAGTGATCCTAAGTTTTTGGCTCTTTCACGTGAAGGACAAACGTTTTTTTTAATTTGCGTGGTGACTCTAAACTTTTAACTTTTCCACTTAATAAGCAAAATTTTAAGATTTTTGTTAAATTGTACATTATTACTCCATTATCCATCATGAGAGCTTTTTTTTTTCACCAAAATAAATGTCGCAATTACTATTATGGGCATATTTTTCAAAAATTTGTCCCAAATCTATACTTAATTTATCAAATAATAGAATATTTTGTTTACGATATAAAAAAGTTGAAAGTTCATAATCAACCTACAAATTAAAAAAGTATTTATTTACCACGTGAAATAGTTTAAAACTTAGAAAGTATGAATATTTGTTTACCATGATAAATTTCCATAATAAAATTATATGAAATATCTTTATTCTCCTTTATAAACTAGTAGTGGTATGAATATTAAAATAGTTTTTCAAGACTTCGACATTAGTTCACACATTAGTCATCGTTTTTAAAAAAATTTATTTAAAGTGACCAATGATTTTGATTAGAATTGTACAAGTTTGAATAGCTAATATAATTCAGTCTACATTAGATAAGGAAATATACCATTCATATTTGGATAGAAATTATTATTTGTTTGACACATAAAATTCGAGTCATTTTTTTTAATCCTATTTTATTAAATTTGTTTCATGTTTTATTTGGTCATGATTCACACTCTTTTAATCTTAATCCACATAGTTAACTTATATTTTTATCTCGTCTACATATTTTTCTTATTATTTGATAATATATCACTTTACTCACTTTTTTTAATTTTCATTCTACTTACTAGGGTAAAAATGGTAAAACAGAGGGTAACTATTCGAAGTTATAAATTAGTTTTAAGAATTCAAACAATAATCTTAATATTGTTTTTTCATAACTCCCCTTATATTTTCTTCTATGTTTATTTGACGAGTAATTTTTAAAATTATTTGCAATTACAACTTTTATACTCTTATATCAAATTATACTCTCTTCGTTTTCATATGTTCTTTTCAAATGGAATTTACGAATTTTAGTGTTAAACTTTAACTGTAATTTCTCATCGATCTATATGTAAAAACATATTCATGTGGTGTCTTAATAGATTTGTCTTAATATATTTTTTCTAAATATCAACTTTTTTAATTTTTAAAACTCACAATTAAAATTGTTTGACTTTTAAGTTTGCATTGAGATTTAGACCAAAAGTGAATGAGAAGAACAAATAAAAATAGAGGGAATAATTAATAAAAGTTTTTTACCTAATTAACTTATAGAGTACCCTCTTAGAAAAAAAAAGCGTATATATAGAAACATTTAATTTATTCTTCTTCAAACCAAATTTAGTTGACTTTTTTTGGATGTAGAGTTATAGTGTACGCAAAGAATGGAAGTAGCTAATGAAAATCGAATTTAGGTTTCTTTTTAGAGAATGTATAATAGATTTGATTTTCCATTTTGGATGCTTAAATTTACTATTTTTTTATTTTTTTTTTTACCTTTTTCATTGGAAAAAAACTTTTGTATATATTATTTACACTCTTTTTTAACAAATTTCAATTGAGTTTTATTAATTAATTATAACTAATGAATATGAATATAAGTTCGCTTTAGTTAAATATTAAGTACTCTACTTAATTTCAGTGCTAGAATTTCCTATACAATAATATTGAAATTAGAATTCCTTATAGCTATTATTTAAAAATAGATATCTAGATATAATACTTCCTTTTCTTCTTATGTGTGACAGCCAAAAACATTTATTAGCGAGTATATAAATCTTTACATATAAAAAAATACATTGAAAAGAAATAAAATTGAGTGGATAATAATATTTTTTTTATTTTTAATTTAAATCTACATTCAACCTAAATTTTAAAAAAATATCCAATGAAAATAATGAGAGCTATAAAAATGAACAATGAAAATCGAAATCTGGTCGACAAACAAAGTCAATTAATTAGTTGAAGTAGATGGTGCAAGCATTTTACTTTTGCAAATAATACACAAAGTGTTTTGAGCCGCAATACTAGAAACAAATTATACTAAAAATGCTATATAAATAAATAAATAAATAAATAAATAAATAAATAAATAAAATTTTCTATTATTTAGTAGTATTTGAATTCGTGCATGCAGATGCAATGAAGCCAAAATATATTTGGATATAGCCAAAATAGACTTTTCTTTGTTAATGCACATCACAGCTTATAATTTGAAGAAGCGCACAATACTTTACCTAACAATTCAGCATGTTGACGTATTTTTACTTTTGCCAACGATATTGTTGTGCTTAGAGTTTTTTTTTTTTTTTTTTTTTTTTTTTTTTTTTCGAAATTGAAATTTAAGTCTACAAAGTTATCCTTAAGGTGATCTAGAAAAAAAAGAGAGTATTTATAAGGTTAGTTTATAAATTCATTATAAATTAAGCATATAAATTAATAAAAATTAATTTTGATCAGGCTCAAGTTTGTCTTTTCCCATATTAATAGGCTGAATTTTACAAACTGCTTTTGATAGGTAGAACGCTAAGGGTCGTTATTTTTTTGGGTAGTGAAGTGCTAATTACTAGTTGTAAATCAAAGGTAATTTTCAATATTTTTAATTTGGGAAGAGATAAGTCATTGAGCACAACCAAAATAAAAATATCCAATAAAAAACTACCCTAAAGTTCTTCCCATAGAGAAAAATTTACAAAGTTTGGCCTAATAACGTGAGAAGAGGTAAGTTGAGCCCAACCAAAATAAATTTTTCTAAAATACATGCATACATTATCTAATTGTTATTTAGATTTAAACTCAAGAAATCAAAGGAAGGTTAATTTAAGTTGTAGGTGATGAGAAATCAAACTCGTGTCATAAAGATGAAAGAAAAAGCTCTTAACTATTAGACTAACCAGTAATGATAGGATCGTAAACGAGAGAGGACCAAAATTCTTACATAGCTGAATAATACAATACATGAAAAAAATGTTTCTTTTTGATTCTCAATAATACAATACGTGTCGCACTTCCTTTTTCCGGTTCTAGTTTGGGAGATCCCTACAAAAGGTACAAAGTGAAGAATATATGTCCTTAATTGGAGCATAAACTGTCAAGCTTTCCATAGATACTTTCAAATCCGAGGCAATAGTAAACTCAGTCTAGGAGAGGAGTTCTACAACCATAAAGCCAGTAATAATAGTTAGAAATTCAGTCATATTTGCATCAAGAGCACAAACAAAAAGGGTAAAGGAGGAATGCCAAGAATTTAGTCAGAAGAAACAAATATACTCTAAAGCATTAAACTACATCTTTTTATTTATAGTAATTTTTCTTTTTTTTATAATGATTTTATCTATTTTTTTATTCTTCCATAAAAAAAATTATATAAAATGTAATTTATGATCACACAAAAATAAATGGATACTTTCTTATAAAAACAAATAAATAGAAGCAAAATATGCACACAAAACAAAAATTTGCACATCCAACAACAAAGGGTCCACAAGACCAACAAACATCCCCATATAATTTAATATCACATTGATTGATAGCAGCAGCGTATTCATGTCTAGGAAAGACGAAAACACAAGTAATGATTCAAATACATTTTTTATTTTATTAGCATGTGGTCAAATAAAGAAGCTATTGTATATTTACTTATATTCTTGTAGTCTAAAATATAAAATGGAACTAAAAAAATTAATACTCCATCCGTTTTTTTGTTATTTTAAGTTTTTTTTTTTTTTTTATTTTAGGAGGAAGAAATTTAAATTAGATTTTTAAAGTATATATTAAAGATAAAATATATTCATGTAAGATCTTATTAGATTCGTCTTGAATTTTAATGCGAAGTTTTTAATACATATAATTTCTACAATTTTTTTATGATGTGTACTTAGGGATATTGATGCTCAAAATTTATTTTAAAATGCGTGTAAAAAGTAAAATGGACAAAAAAAGTAAATTAGTAAAAAGAGGAATAATAAAGAGATTATCATCATGATACTCAGTGTATCCCGTTCATATGAATTATGATCGGGATCTGAGAAGGAAAAAAAAACACAAAACACATTCGAATAATAAGGAGATGGATTCATACATGGTTGCAACTTGATTGGTTTTCTAATTATACATCTAATTAGGAGTACCTTTGATCCTAAAGTATATATGTGCTTACTAATTAATGATTAGTAATCATAATGATTTATTCATTTCACCCAACAAGTGTGTTAGTGCTTTGAAACCAATGAATGAAAAGGAGATACTCTTCAATAATGCTCCATGAGCATAGCAATTATAATAAGCTCATTTTTATGAAATAACTAACTCAATCAAAAGCTTATTAGTTAAGTGAGTTTATTATATGCATCAATGGAATAGATGATAAGAGAATGAAAAAAACTTAAAATTGTTTACTAAAAGTATAGATGCAGTATATATGTTCCTCATGTATGAGACTAAACATTCCACTTGAAAAGGAATAGATGAAAATTGAGCTTGTGAACTTTTGTTAGTGGATGAAATTCATCCAAACGAAAGAAAAAAATATATCTCTATGTTTATGTACACTAATAGTAACTGTTGCAAATTATAATTTAATGGATGAGATTCAACTCTAAAACTTTATATAATATCGTTCTTATTATTATTTATTACCAACTATCAAAAAAAATTACACTTAAATTCATTTTAGAAAATTGTGATGAAACTAATGAACCTAATGGCAAGGAATTTGTTAATGTTTGAGGGTGATGCTCAAGTTCAATAATGCAAAGAAGAGAGGAAAAATGTTGTTGCAAGTTGTAACAATAAATAGGAAAAGGATTGAGCGATGGATGAATTATAAGTGGTGAAAATAAAGGTTAAGGATAAGAGCACAAAACATATAAGCCAGTAAAAGCTGATACAACAGTTAATTCGATTTGAACCTAATTTAAAATAAGTGGATTTGGATAAAAATTGTTGACTTAATAAATTAAATGGGTCAATCCGACCCAATTTATTTATTAAATAGGTTTGGTTCAGGTTAAAATTTTAAACCTGAAATAAACTTGTAAAATATAAATAAACAACTCATAGTAAATCATTACGTATAACTTAAACTTAGTTTATTTAATATTTTCCTATTTTTCATAGTAAATACAAATAGACAATTCATAAACTAAAATTTAAATTTAAGGCCTAAAAATTAGATGTAATCAATGTTAAAAACCCTAAAATTAAAACAAAAAAAAAACTCTTATTAAGTTAAGTGGGTCAAAATCAAGTCAACTAGATATGTTACAGGTTAGGTCAAGATTATGGTTTTTGACCTATAAACTAAATGAGTTACGTTTGGATCAAGGAGCTTTTGACCTGTTTATATATGATAAAACTAAATGGGTTACGTTTAGATCAAGGAGCTTTTGACCTGTTTATATCATATAAACCGAAACCCCACACCAACTTCATTTGTTTGACATCCTACTCATGGAATTACTTTTATACTTTAGAGATTGAGTTCTAATACATACCTAACCTCCTAAACTTAAGGAACACCAATTACTATTAAATGCATCCCTATGACTAAGTTTACCATTATTATTCATGGTCCTCTTTAAACTAGGACCATCAATAAGTTAACACTAAATCCATATGAAGATTTATTGACGTATTATGTAGGTTAGAAAAAAAGGTTAAAAAAGGAGTAAAGGATTAAAAATTAATAATTTTATTTTAAAAAAGTGATACATATTTTAGTTGAGATAAAATCTAATTTCTAAAATAATAATAATAATAATAATAATAATAATATAATAATAATAATAATTATTATTATTGTTTCCTTTTCTTTGTCAATTCAATTACCTTTCTTTCTTCTTAAGTGATCATACCCTTACTCTCTACTAACTCATTTAATAAACCTAATGAAATAATGGTACAATACCATACTGGCTAATGTGGTAGGTACGCAATCTCGGGTTCCCCGGCATACACTATTTAGTAGGAGAACTAGTATAAATAGGAAATTTATTTGCTAGTCTATAGGAACTTTGAAAATTTATAATTTTGACTACTAATGTTTCTTTATTATTTATGCCTTTAATTAATAAAATAGGGCAAATTAAATATAGATATTATATGTTTATACCAAAAAATGGTTGTTAGTTATGTGACTAGTTACTTTTTACTCCATTGTATGACTTATTTTTAGGGCTAGATACATAAATGTCAAAATATTAAAGTATAATTTTCGACATAAATTTATTGTCGAAATATAAAAATATGTTTCTAAAAGGTATTTATAGGATTCTCTCAGTTTCTTTTTATTTAAATACTTTACCTTTTGCGCACATTTTAAATCAAATTTTAAGCCAAAATATCTCTAAATACGCATCATAAAAAATTATAAAAATTATCTATTATAAAACTTTGTATCAAGATAAAATTAATAAGATTTTACATAAATATATTTTATCTTCAATATATACTTCAAAAACCTAATTACTCATATTTTTATCTAGTTGAACAAAAAACAACCATTGAAGCTATTTTTAAGTTGGAGCACAAAAGCATCCTTCCATTAATGTTTTTAATAACTGATTAACAGTTTTTAATAGTATACCGATAAGTATAACCTTGATAAAGTACTAGAATAATACTGCTATTAAAAGATACTATGGAACAAATTATTAATAAATATTGTACAATAAAGGACAAAAACACCAAAATCTAGGAGTTACCTCAATACTCACTCTATATAATTACGAAAATAATAAAAGAAAATAACATAATGTTCATATGTTTTTGTTTATTATCTATCTTACTCGAGTGGATGGAATTTTTGTCCAAATTCTTCTTTATAGTTGTGTATGTCGTCCTCTACCTCTCTCTGTCCTAATTATAGTTTTTATAGGTGGAATATATTAGGTACGATGATAATGGTTATAGTAATTAAAGAATTGTGAATATCTCACTCAGTATATATTATAAGTGTGACAGTAAAATTCAGTAACATGTTACTGTACGGAATTATTTAATACGAGATTAACTGAAATAAGATATAATATTAATATAACTCCGAATAGATTTTAGTCCTATATATATTCTTCCTAATTAATTTGTAGTTTGATTTATTTTTAATTTATTCATTATTTTCATTTTACATTTGTAGCTTAATGGTACTCAAATATGAACATAACATTCACCAATAATGGTGGCTTATGGTTCCATATATATTTGATTGGAAAGCAAAAGTGTTGTATTATGCAAAATGACTTTAGTATCTACATTAACTTTTTTCTTGTCATTGTGTAGTCATATTAGAGGTGGGGATGGATGCATAGAGCATACATGATGGGTCCGATCCACCACTTGTGATGTTGAAAGAGCGGATGATTCATAAACTATATTATGATTAATGGTGATAATGATCAATTCAATGCAATTTATTATTATATATCTTCCTCCGTTTTTAATTAATAGTTACACTTGAACCGTAGAAAAACTTGCAACATTGAATATGTTGCACTATTTATTATAAGTTAAAATATAATTTAAGTGTTATTTGATTCGTTTCAATGCAAATATTATTAATTTTAAATTTTTATAATTTTTTATTATATATAATTAGAGATATTAAGGATTGAATTACTGCATTAGACTGCGTGAAAAAGTAAACATTGCAAGTATTTTGAAATAAAGGAAGTATTTTTTCTTGATGTTAAAGTAAAACGTTGTTAAATGAGATCTTTGTTGATTCATCTTAATGTACTTCTATATATTTTCATTATATTAACTTTTTTCAATGTTAAACGAGTGCATTGTACATAGTAAAGACCGAAAGTGTAACTATAAAAAAAAAATAATAGTTTTTTATTATTATTATTATTATTATTATTATTATTATTTATTATTGTGTATAAATCCTTTCATCCTAACAAGCACAAAAGAATAAGAATTGAAGGGAAGTGGGTCAAGACATTTTGAGTTGTACACCTTTTTATTTCAACCTTTTTCTCCTTAAACTCTAGTTCTTTTGCCATGAGACTTTGGACACTTATGGAGAATTGGTGTTCACTAGCAACCAACAAGAGAAAGTGATTGATTGCATTTTGCAACAAATGTGTACATTTAAAACTATAAGCATAGTACATGAAGCAAGAAAACAAAAATAACCTTATACCTTTGGTATCATTTTGTTGTGATTTCAATCTTTGTAATATGATGGGACCCTTTAAACTATTTTAAAATAAATATAGAAAAATGAGAAGCCTCAAGGTGGTTATTTTCAACAAAAGAAATAGCCTCTAATTATTGCATCAACAAGTTTTTAAGATGATGAATTTGGAATACTTGATTTTTAATTAGAATTTTTGTTCAAAGTTCTTTTAATAAATCTAAATAGGACT
Source organism: Amaranthus tricolor (assembly GCF_026212465.1). Lineage (NCBI taxonomy): Eukaryota > Viridiplantae > Streptophyta > Magnoliopsida > Caryophyllales > Amaranthaceae > Amaranthus > Amaranthus tricolor. The sequence continues at coordinate 6,424,208 of NC_080062.1, read as the reverse complement.
AAGGAAGTAATTCTTTATTATCAGCTCAATATTAATTTGACTCGCTTGACATATTTCTAAACATAAAGTTGAACTCAAATTTTAGTATCGACTAGTCAAATTAGGTTTAGCTACCTCAAACTCGAGCTCGAATTTCGTATTCTTAATATATACTATTTTTTTATTGTATAAATCAAGATAATAATTAAATTGAACTTTTCTTAGCTTATTAAAATTTTGTAATATGAGATTATATAAAACTAATAATTAAGTTCAATATATCTATAAAAAGGCATTAATTTTTTTTGATAACTACTAATCAAATTTTATACTATAAATTAAATAACTAACCATTAGAGAGAACTTGAGAGTTATATGGTCCAAAGCTAATGCAATCACATTGGTGTGGGAGTTGTCTTTTAGTGGCTTAATGATTGACAGCACAATGAAGCCCCTTTTTCCTTTACTTAGTGAAAGATGATTTGAATTGAAAGTACAAAGTTTGTTACGAAATTTTTTACTCTACTTATATGTACTCATAGAATTGAACTAAAAAAAGGTTGGAATTTTAAAAATATTTCTTCGATTTCTTTTCAAACGTTTCATTTACTTCTTGCGCCTTTACTTCTTATGCGTTTGTAGATGTATTAATTTAATTTTTAATATCTCTAAATTTGCATAATTAAAAATTATAAAAAATAGATATTAATATACCTTATGTTGAGATGAATCAAATAAGATCTCATTTGACTATATTTTAATTCATAGATTACAAATAAATTACAAATTAACAGTGACTGATGAACAGTACTCAAAAAGCAAACAGGACGTTTGAACGGAGGTAATAGTAATAAATGAAGAGAGAATGAATTGTGTTGATGAAAGTAAAGAAAAATTAAAATATATGGATGAGATTGAAAGAAAATGGTGGGCCATTGTGCAAAAATAAGAATGATGCAAATTAAGTGAGAGTAACCAAAATAGAATTTGCTTCAAATTCAATGGATCGGAGGGAGTACTGCACTCTTTCTTCCCAAGTGAATTAATACAATAACGCAAAAATTAGGAAATTAGGTACAGTGAATTAACATAGTGTGATATTTATAAATAAGAGAGATATAGTATAGAGAGTTAAAGTGATAATATATAGTCATATTCAAAAATAAAAATAAAATAAATTTATTAAAATTGACTAAAATGAAAAATAAAACGAATTAGATAGAAATGAACAGGAGAATTGCAATTCTCTTTTAGCTAATGTGCTTCTTTGCCTAAATTCTTAAAAGAAGCGAGCTGCGCCAAACTACATCACAACAATTTTAGGTACTATCCAAATTGCATATACCATGTAATATTTACACGTATAAATTTAGGGTATTATTATTTTTCGCCATTTTTTTATTTTATCGCTACCCCCTAATAAAATTATGATTTATCCCTTGGATTTAAAATTTGCTTAACAAATGTAAATCTCACTTAATAACACTATTATCACTTTAAAAACATTAAATTTTAAGTTTAAACGTAATCCCGAACATTTTTATCGCGACCCTATATATATTGAATTTTCAATAGCGCCCTTGCATTATATACTAATTCAAACACGGTTCTATCTTTCTAAAAACGTTCTTTGATTTTAAACAAGCTGATTGCTGGAATCAATTTACTATAGCTAACGAAAGCGACTATGAATCGGTTCGGGTACGTACTTAAATCGATCTGAATAATGTCTTTTTTTTAAGAAGGAGTCGCACAAAACGTGCGATTGGACCACGGAGGAGTCGCACAAAACGTGCGACTCCTCCTTTTGTTTATTTATTTATTTTTGATTATTTACATTATTATTTTGTAAATTATATAAATAATTTTTTATTTATTTAGTAACTTATATTATTATTATTATTATTTAATATACATTGTAATGAATTATTTATATTATTATTATTATTTTGTATTTATTATTATTATTATTATTATTATTATTATTATTATTATTATTATTATTATTATTATTATTATTATTGTTATTATTATTACTATTAATATTATAATTATTATTATTATTATTAGTATTGTTATTATTATTATTATTATGATTAATTTAAATAATTTATTATTTATATTATTAATATTATTATTATTTTCTTATTATTAATTTAAATAATTTATAATTATATTATTATTATTATTATTATTTTTATTATTATTATTATTATTATTATTAATTTCTTATTATTTAATATTATTTTGTTTTATTATTATTACAATTATTTTATTTTATATTCTGTATTGTTATTATTTTAATATTAATTATTGAAGTAAATTATATTTTTTATTTAATATTAATTTGTATTATTATTATTTTAATATTAATTATTAAAGTAAATTATAATTTTTATTTATTATTGAATATTTTTATTATTAATGTTTGTATGTATAATTTTAATAACCTAATGTATGGTTTATTTCATATTTTAAATTTGCAGGACTTTGAAAACTTAAAACTTAGGAGACAATGTAGATTACTCAGGTAGATTTGTTACGGATATGGAATTTGATTCCGTAGATGAATTACATAGTTGGGCCGATGAGATAGCAATAAATTGATTTTCAATTTACACGTGCTTCTTATAAACAAAAAGAAGGACATTTTAGAGTTAGTTTGTATTTAAGATATCATCTCTATGGTAATATTAGGGGTGATTTGCATAACCTAAATAATGCTGCCCGACCTGGTTCTAAAAGTAGAACATGGTGTTTTATGATTGTAGCAAATACTCGTAAACCAGTAGAAAGACTTTGGACGGTGAGGGTGTGTCCTGGGAAAAAGATAGACATAACCACCGATTTTTAGTGTACAGAGATGGTCATGTAAGGGCAAATAGGTTGAATGTAGATATTCGGCAACACATACGATAGCTTAGTGCAACCGGCATGCAACCTGCCTTTATCATGACTTAATTAGTGAAAATTTTTCTGGTTTTTTTACTACTATGAATCAAATATACAATGTTAGACAATCAATCAGAAGAGAAGAGATGGAGGGTAGGGCTCCCCTTCAACACTGTCTTTATATGGCCACAAAGCATAATTACGTGGTTTGGACAGATTTGGATAGTGAAGAGGATTTGAGCAGATTATTAGTTGCAAATCCTACCTCAATCCAAATGATACGTATGTGGCCTTATGTTGTGTTAATAGATACACCGTACAAAACAAACAAACAAAAGTGGCCACTATGTGAAGTAATTGGAATGACGCCAACCAATTACAATTTCTTGGTTGCGTTTTGTTTAATGCGAGATGAGGCGGTTGCGTCATATTCGTGGGTGTTAAAGGGATTAAGAGATATTTTTGGCACAGCTCAGACTTCTAGCGTCATTGTCACTGATCGAGATGAGGGTTTATTTGCAGGTATTCGTGACGTTTTCCCAGGTAAAAATGTTTTGTTGATTAATTATTTTCTCTTTATTGAATATGTCTTAATTACGTTCAGTGTTGTGTTTAATGTAGATGTGCGACATTTGTTATGCATATAGCATATTGCCAACGACGTTGAGAACATGGTGGACAAGTTGTGTGGCGGAAAAAGAAATCAACAAGGGCAGGTTACAGGAAAAGTAGATGGAAACCCTTGGTTGAAAGTTCTACACTCGACGAATTTGAAGAGAGATGGCAATCGATTGTGACTACGTGGTCGGTTAGGAACAAAAAGGTCGTGAGATACTTGGCTGAACATGGATTCCACTTAAAAAGATTTTTGTCTGTGCATGGACGAATGACTGTTTACACATGGATAACCAGATTACCAGCAGAGTTGAAAGCCAATACTCGTCTTTCAAGTATTATCATGGTAGTGGTAATAGCTCATTTGATACCCTGTTTAAAAGGGCACACGCACATATAACAAACCAGCAAGCCAGGATCCGACAAGCACTACAAGAATCCATGAATTTTGTTTCAAGGTCGTTGCGACATCATTTCTTTAGATATTTATATTGCCATGTATCTATTTTTTCTTTGGAGCAGTTGCGGCTTGAGCATAACCGTATGTTAGATTTGGGTGATTATGTACTTAACAAATGCGGTTGTGTACTTCAACGCATCCATGAAGTGCCTTGTGCTTGTTATTTATATTTGTCAATCGGTTCACAAGGTGCTTTGTATTTGTATGACATTCATCCATTCTGGAGTACTTTGACGTATACAGAGGTTGGAGATGACACCAATGAAGGAGTACGGTACGCAAACGTCGATGACAAAGTGTACTTTCAATTGTTGGTCGATGAAGTCTTAAAAGCTGATCCGGCTATTGTACGACGCTTGGCTCAGGTACTTGAACATGAATTACACCCTGATGGAGCCGATATACCTGAGCCTTACGCAAGTCCACCTAAAAAGGGAAGACCAATCACAAGCAAAACCCTTAGAAGAAATAAAAGCGCATTTGAATATAGTAGATCATCTTCTCGTGGTCGAGGGTCTAGAACTTCATCCGGCGGGAGATCCAGTGGTAGATCTAGTGGTCGGAAAACACAATCCTCAGTTGGAATTAAGTTTAGTTTCAACTTATCCAGTACATGACTTTCTTTGCCGTTATTTAAATTAGTTTGTTATAGGTTAATCAAACTAACATTATTTTCAATAATTGCAGATGATCCAGTAGGTCGTGATTTTTCACTGTTTCCATGGCCCAATCACATCCCGCACATTCTTCCTCCTTAGTTGTTTGATTGGATTGATTTTATAGGTGATGGTAATTGTGGTTTTAGAGCTATTGCCATCACATAGTTGGGAGGCGAGGAGGCATGGCCTCTTTTAAGACGTGCAATGTGCATGGAAATGCAAATGAATAGAGACCAATACACAAGTGTCTATCTATCGGATGAGGCATTAGACAATGCTATATTCAAAATTGGTTCACACAGCAATGGACCTGCTCCTTGTATTCACTGGATGGAAGCACCGATGGCATTGTACTCTGCAGCAACATTTCTTAACATTGGCATTACTTATTATGATTCTGCTGACGGTAATCCGATGTACAACTGTTTGGTTCTTCCGTTAAGGAAAGCAGCGGGTGTGCATAGTGTAAATAAAGTTATACATATATGTTAGATGAATAGAAATCATTTTGTTCAACTATTAATGAACGACGATTCATCTCCATTGCCGCCAGTCCAGCAATCATGAAGAGAAGCAGTTGAAAATTCTTCCAGACATATAGAAACGCATTTTAGTAGCAGGATTTTACTTTGAAATAGATTATACGGGTCACGACCACCACAATGTAATAACACCGCTGAAGATGCTGTAAATTTAGATAGTCCATAGTGTAACACATTGTGTACATCATTATTTAGTTTAACTACACATATAGATGAGATTCAATTTGTAGATAGTCCATAGTGATACTATTGTGTACATCATTATTTAGTTTAACTACACATGTAGATAGGATTCAATACGTGGATGGAATTCAATATGTATAGAATTGATGTAAATTAATAAAAGCATTGATGTAAATTAATTTAACTATAATATAAAAAGCATTGAAGTAAATAAATAAAAGCATTGATGTAAATTAGTTTTCAATTACAAAACCAGACAGTTTATGAAGGGCCATGCCCCTTAAAAGCTTGCCATTCGGCAAATAAATCTCTAACATCATCAATGTACACATCTAAAGCCTGTCTTTCTCGAGGGCTCTTTTTTGCAACAGGAGCCAGTCTCAGCAATGGAGCGACTTGACTCGGCCATTCATTTAGAAACTGTAAAAAAAAAAGGAAAAAGGGTGTGATGGAACAGCTGGATCAAACTAACGTATTCCGCTCTGCTTTCAGCTGGATCAAAACCTGCACTCGGTCCTTCGCCGGGGAGGACGTATGGGTGGGAGGACACTCTAAACCAATCAACGTAACTAGGATCAGCCTCTGATGGAACAGATGCCTGACGAAGTGCCTGATCACCAAGGCGGCCACAATAGGGGAACCTACTCCATGCCTCCGTGTAAATAGGCGGAGAAGCAAAGGATACAGAATTGGTACCGTGTGGGTTGGTCTGATAGGAGGGGGGAATAGCCTGCACAAAGCTGACATGTCGCACTGTGCTCTCTGGAAAATACACCTCGACGATATCAAAGCAAGTGATACCCCCGATGTAGGTAGTGCGTGGGTGCTCATTTAGCAATGCCCTTGGAGAAGTCATGTACGGAGTTCATTCCACCTGCATACAAGAAAAATTAACATATACAAATAATCTACAAATTAAAATAACATGAATAACAACGTGTGATGTGATGTACAATACCTAAGTTTCCGTCATGCAGTCCAATATACTCCTGCAGTTCCTCAGCTTGTTGATCTCACGACCTGGCTTGGGCGTGGACCACATCTCCGCCCTAGTCTTCTTAGGCACATTTGTGCTTGACGATGATGAGGGCGGAAGGACGAAAAGTACTCGTAAATCCATGTCTGAAGCAATGTCAGGCAACCAACAATGGTCTTGCAACCAACTTTAGACGCCATTCCCAGTTGCCGATACATGTAGGCCAGCGTTATCGCACCCTAGGTGATCTCATCCTGATCGATGTTGACGGTTAGTATCGGGCAAGGTCACATGCCAATGCCCTAGTTTCTCTAGTGTATTTGCCTCTCCACATTTTTTTAGTGATGTTCTAAGGCCCCATTATATAACCTAGCACATATTAGAAGCCCTAGGACCAAATCCTTGAAGCCCAAAGAAAACCCGCAACAAAATAGAAAGTCACAAAACCCGTGTACTGGAGCCCGCTCGACCGAGCAAACCTGCTCGACCAATCTAGCGCTACTCCAGAGCTTTCTAATGTGCTGCAGCAACTTGGCTCGACCCTTCACTCGACCTACCCAAGCTTGCTCGACCATTCGAGCGACTGAACAATGAGCTTCTGGCTGCTGCTTCCTTGCACAAATAATCATCATCACCTCAAACCTTGCCTTGATCATCGTGAGATTTGGTGCTTTGCATAACAAAAACAAACAACAAAAACAAACAACAAAAACACAAGAAAGTCAAGTTGGCTTTCTAATACTAACTAGCCCAATAAGCAAAGCCAAATTATTATATTCAGACAAAATAATATTTCTTGGGATAATCAGATCATATTTAAGTTAGGAAATCAATTTTTCTCAAATTTTTATTCTTAATTTCTCTATTTTCTCAATCACAAATATAATAACTTTCAACAAATCTAATAAAATAAAAACAATTATATATTTTTATTTTTCATTTAATTTATGAAAAATTATTTTCCACAAAAGATGTGATATGTCAAATTATATTAAACATACCCTAAAAGAAATAAAATTACGTAACTTTTCTTTAGTCATCATTATAATAACATTAATAAATACTAATAAATATAGTGGAAACAAGCAATATCATTTTATAAGAGCATTAACACATAGAGAATTTTTTGTGCATGATTAATGATTATGTGGTACACTTTAATGTTAATCTTTGCCAAAAATAATAATTAAAAATATTATTAATTAACAATGCCTTAATACATGAACTTAACTAAATAAATTATCTATACGTAGGAAATTATTACAACACTTGTATTTTGTATATCAAAATTAGAATATAGTGTATTTAATTGATTTATAAAAGTCATTTAGTAGATAAAAATTTTAATTTGAATAAAGATCTTGATTATAATCATTACATGCTTTTTAATATCCTAACATAGATGTGATTGAATATTATTAGCTCAATAAAACATATTGTCATAATAATATATGCACAAACTGACAAAATTAATTCTTAAATAGTTAAAAGTATTTGGACCAAAAATATTTACCCCTAAATTGGAAGAAATCTTATATTAATGAATTGATTAATAATATTTACAATCAAATAAATTAGTATAATTGGGTCTCAGTCTAAGAAACTTTTTGACAAAACCGTTCAAAACGTCTACTTTTAAATGTTATTTATATCATATGATATTGTTTCATAAATAATAATATTTTTTGTAAAATTAGTTTTTTTAAAAATAAATTAATTTTATAATAACAATATATACTTGCATTACTATATATATATATATATATATATATAGGGGAGGGATCCATTGAGAAGTGGTTGAAAATGAGAAGGGTAAGAAGGACTCTACACCCTTGATTTCACTAAAATAAAAAAATCTATGGTCACGATTGAGCCAAAAACTCATAATTGTAAAAGTTACTATGTTACACAGAAAGGTAACTATGAAATAATTTTTAAAATGTTCGTAAATTTATAACATAGTATCCTTTTTTGTATATATAGTAACAAAAAAAAATCAAACAAAAATCCTTCTCACCCTTCTCATTTTAAAATCCTTCTCATTTGATCCTACATCTATATATATATATATATATATATATATATATATATATATATATATAACCAAATAGAAGATGAAAATAACTAAAGTAAAATTGTGTCTATCATTCTACTTTGTCATATTTTATCATTCAGTATAATAAATGCAATATTTAATGAAAAATAAATTGAATTGTGTATACTATATTGAAAAGGAGTATAAATATGTGGATGTAATTATAAATAGATGGTGAAGTTGAATTCCAAATAAAAAAATGAGATAAAATAACAGAGACAAATTAAGTTAAAAATTAATGCAAATTAAACATGACAAAAAAAAAAATATATTACAATAATTTAAGTAGTTTGTGATGAAATAAAAATGGAGAATAAAAGTTGAAACGTCATGTCCCTTGTACAATGGTCCTCATGAGTCATGACTATACCCCAAACTTCTAAGGAATTTTTAACTTTATTTTAAATTTAGAAGAAGCACAATTAATAGAGGAACAACATAATATATCAAAGTCTTTTTTACATGGAATTATGGGAATAACTTTTTAACACTTGTTTTGTCTTTATATCCTTCTTGCTCTCTTCTTCCACTTTTATCCTATCCATACTTCCAAAAAGAAAGTTCAAGAAAAATAAACACACAAAAAATAATGGGAAACTTTTCTTTATTCTCTTCCTTGCATCGTCTTTGTCATCTAATTATGTTTTATCTAAACCATAAGTATTCTATATTGACATTTACTTAATACCATTTCAAGATCTAAATATAAAAGAGTATTCAATTTAGCTTAATTGGTCATTTCTTCATTTTTAATTTTTAAGATTTGGAATTTTACTTTTAAGTGTAGAGGAACTAAAATTGCCAAAAACTAAAGTTGATGGTTAAAATCCTATAGTATTTTATATACTTTATCACATTTCCTCATATAAAAACTCTTTAGTTGGAAGTGTGGTAAACAATGTTACTAAATACTCCCTTCTATTCAGCTTATGTGTCTCATTTCCTTTTAAGGTCAAGTCACCTTAATTGTCTCATTTCTATTTTTGGTAAGGGTTTTTGACATTTATGCCCTTAGTAGCTTTATCCTATTTTTAATTTTACCCTTCATTACCCATATTAATTTTCCTCCCTTACATTAAAAACCCATAATACCACTCTCTTTCCTACCCTTAGGGTCTCACTTTTGACTCTCCTTAAAATCCGTGAAAAGTCAAATGAGACTCTTAAAGTGAATAGGAGGTAGTATTTCATTTAAAATGAAAGGTGTATGAGATTCAAGCCTCTAAATTTATATTATATTGGTTCTGATACTATATTAAAAAATCATCTTAATTAAAAGTTTAAGTTAATGGTTAAAATCAAATATGTTATATATTCCAATTCTAACAAAAGGTTTATTAGCTAATGCTTAAAGTCCAATATGATCAGCCATCATCAAACAATTTTTACATACATCTAACTCACACAAGAGAAACATGTGGCTTGGTTTAGTTCCTTTACTTCTCATACAAATGTTATAGAACTAAGCTAGTCACAAAAGTTTACAAAGTATACATAAAAATTGTTTACTTCTCATACAAGGTAAAAAGTCACACTTAAAATTTTTTGAAAAATTCAATATATCAAGCAATTTTCTTCCGTTCTAATTAAATCTAACATAATCTAGATGTTCTCAATTACTTGCAAACATATTCTAAAAATAATAAGTTTATATCAGCAAATAATCACATTGCTCTTACAAAAATCGCTTGGAATATTAATAAAAAAATAAAAATATGATATCATATTACAATGATGATAAGCATAGAACTCTCTCAGTTTTTTGAGCTAGCAATATATGACTTAAATATACGAGAGCTTTTAAGTCATTTATTGCAAATTTAAAGGAAAAAAAATGTATATTAAAAATTTACCGTCCTTTATTTTTGTGCTACCCATTATATTGATTTTAAGTTTTAATTAGGACCAAAAGAGGAAATAATTAATTATTGTAAATAAAAATTTCCAAATGGCTAAAACACGTTTCAAAACATCACAAATGACAATAACCCCAAAACACCACTGGTAAAGTTGTTATAAGTAAAGCTCATGCAAACGTACCAAAGCACTAACATTGTCTCATTCCTTATGGATGTTGAAATGCCTTCCTTTACTTGTAAAGAATGTCGACTTTCACAATTATTCTCTTACAAAATTATGAAACTAAAAGAACAACCTTGACTTTAATCTTAGCCACATTATATGCTATATTCTCTACATTTCTACTCTTATTATTAGCTATATCTTTTTATCTATTCATTTTGAATTTTTATTTAAAATTCTAAAATTTATCATTATTATCATACCCGGTGTATCCCGCCCATAAAAAAACCATGAGCAGGTAGAGAAGGACGACGACAACTCATACCCAGGAAGAAAAGCACGGCCAAAGATAGAGTTATTTCACATCGAAAAAAGAGAAAAAAATATATCACTTTATAAACTTGAGGAGTACCTCTTACTATTATCAATTAAGTTATATTGATTTTAATTAGCCAGGTTTTTCATTGAATTAAATCTAATAAATTTGTATCCAATGGAATCTGTTATAAATGGTGTGACTTGAGTGCACAATTAATGTGTGCATTCATGTGTGACTCTTGGGATGTAATCCAATGAGTATGTTAATATGGGTGTTTAAGTTGATAACTTAATGATTGTAGTGTTTAAGTGTGATTTATTATGGTGAAGTATTCATGGGAATTATTGGTGTTAATGGTGATTTTTAATGAAGAAGTGAAAAGGGTCTTGTAAGATACTTTGCTCGAGTAGAAACTGACAGAAGAAGTTTGAAGGTCTCTTGACCAGCTCACTTGACCGAGTGAGCTCTCTGTTTTGGTCGAGGGGTTCCTCTGTTACTCCTAGGATGCTGGTTTTTGACCTTTCAAGTTCTTAGAGTTGTTTCATATCATTCATTATTCAACATTAAGCATGTATTAAGTGAGCAATTATTATTGAATGTACTTAGTACTATAAATAGAGCTCTCATACTCACTCAAACACACATCAAACACAACCTCTAAGCCAAACACAACCCCTAAGCCAAACACATAGCCTTTTGATTTTATCTCTTACTCAATTATAATACTTCATTTTAATAGTGTTTTATACTTCTTTTGATATAATATAAACAAGAAACTACACATACGGAGGACGTAGCCATCATTGAGTGAACCTCCTTAAATCTTTGTGTTCCTATTACTAATTTTACTTTATCAAACATTGTTTAGTTCATTGTTATTGTTATTGTTCATCAAAATTCTTAGCGTCGTATCGATCTTGGCAAAATATTTTCAGAATCTAATAAATTAAATGATACTTAACTTTTTCCTTGTGGCATAAGATGAAAATTTATAATCATGCATGCTTAGATTGAAGAAAAAGGATGAAAAGGAAGGGAAGTATTTGGATACCAAAAAGGAGGGTAGCTAGGGTTACTTTACGTAATTGCTGGTGTTTTAAGAGGTATTAGGGTTTTATCTATGTAGATGCCCTTGAGTTTCTTCTAGCTTTTCGTTTGGTTCATAAATTTTAATTATGTTAAGCGTGTCTTCTAAGACGAAAAGCGAACGAACATCGCCATTCAAATGAAAGAACGACACATACTTTTCACTTTCCTAATTATGATTGCATGACCAAACCTATTTACATTAATTTAGTATTAAACAAATTCTTTCAAATGTGAAATAGTTAATAAACCTACGTAGGATTTTATATGCTACTCTTTTTGAATTTTAAAATATGTATGAAAAATAATATTTAATCGTTTAAATGAACTCAAACATGATAATTAAATGTACACTGTACATTCATTAAAGTGGGATTGGATTGATTATCGAAAAATTACCGATAAAAATTCACTTTGTCAAAAAACTACTTAAAAATTTTTTTTTAATCAAAACCTACTAAAATACATTGTCAAAAGCTACTAACTTATAAATTTTGACAAACAAAAGAAATTAAGTTGGTAATTTTTGACAAACAATTGTTTTTTGTTTGGTAGTTTTTGCCCTTCATATTTAGGATAAATTGTATGAAATTCGTAAGTTGACAGCTTTCGAAAAATAAATGAATTTGACAAATTATTTAGTAAGACCGTCTCATCGTGAGACGGCATAATATGGGTTGGCCCAAAAGCTAAAGTGTGGGTTATCTTTTCAGTTTTATTAATTTCGTCCCTATAATAACACCAGTTTAATGTTTAGGGCTATTCTTATGGCCAATCTCATGATGAGACGGTCTCATACAAGACTTGTTGGATGAATTTTAATAAGTAGTTTTCATTTCAAAAAGAATAAAAGGTAATTTTGACTTTGTAGGTAGTTTTTGATTAATTTTCTAGAATGTATTAGGCTATGTTTTAAGCTTTAATAGGTTCGAATTTACTGTAAAAAAAAATTTGTAACTTAATTTGAGACAATAAAAAAAAATAAACGTAGCAAGTATAATAAATGAATTAGGGAGTATTTTTTTTTTAACGTAAACCTCTATCTCACTTAAGTTGCTACATATTATGTCAAAATCTCTTACATTAGAATGTCTTTGTAACAATCTTTGTTGAGAAGAGGAGTAAACTAGCTAGAGTATATACAAAATGACTTTGACAAGTTGCTTGTTCAGTGATACTAAAGGCCCATCTAATCAAAATCCTACCTAGAGTTCTTTGAGGGTGGAAATTACTTCTAATACATTTCTATTTCATTACTATCAACTCAAATAACTTTTAATTCAATTTAATTATAATTATTCATTAAATATTCATGTTCGACCACATAAAAGGCCTGAGATACTTAAATGATACTTAATATATATGCTCAAGTATATATGATAAAACACGTAGTTGAAGATTTTGATAAAGAATAATAGAGAACCTAAAATATGAAAAGGATATAAAATCATAAATTTATCTGCTAATTTTTACTCTATTTGTGTCGATTTATAAACTTACTAAAACACGATGACTAATTTTGTTCATAAAAAGTGTCCATACAAACTAATTAATTGATGAAAATAAAAGGGAGACGAAAAGGATAAGATTTACTTAGTTCACACATTAATGTAATACTTGAACAAGTTCTTTCATCTAATGATGATGGTGATGTTGGTGGAAGACAACGATCATACATAAGTTAAGTTTGTTAATTGCTCCTCATTATTATAACAAATTTATAATAACCTCATATTACATACAACTCATGAATGGAAAAATAGTCCAAGACAGCTAGTGAGAGGCAACTTTAGGAGTGGCGGGTCAAGTCATAATTTAAATCTCAATTACTATTAAATTATGTAAAATTACTACAATATTATATATTTTATTTTTTAGTGGGAAGTATTCAGTGACATTTAATATAAATGTCGCTATTTTAGATTTTTAATGTTATATAGTGGATTTAATGAAATTTATTGAACTCTTTAGCAGCATAATAAATAGAAAAAGTCTAATATTGACTTAATCCATACTAATATTAGTGTGGACCAACATTTATACTCTACTCCACTCTACTCTACTTTACTTTACTCTTATACCTATATACTCCACTCTACTCTTAAAAAATTAAAAAAAAATTTAAAATTAAAAAATTAAAAAATTAAATAATTTTTAAAAATAGAAATTTTAAAAATTTTAAAAATTAAAATAAAAATTAAAAATTAAAAAAAATTAAATTAAGTTATTTTTTTCAAAATTTTTTTTTCCAATTACTTTGGATTATGTAATAAAGATTAAAGAGTGAAGAGAGTAGGAATTGGAGGGTTAAAACTTGGTCCACACTATTTTAGTGTGTACCAAGTCCACACAAAAGTTTCTCTAATAAAGAATCATATTAAAGCTTTTCGCGATATAAATTTAGTGACATTTCTCATAGATGCCACTATAGACTATAGTAACAATTACATATATCACTAAAGGCCAAATAAAGTGTCACAAAATCAGTAGAACTTAAAAACAATAATTATTACACTAAAAATATAAATCAGTAACTTTTTTTAATGCGTCAGGGAAAGTTATTTTGTTGTAGACAGTGTTGATAAACAATAATTCCTAATCAATAACTGTGATTTCTGTGATTTGTAAATCATCACAAAAAAATAATAATAAAATAATAAAATAAAAAGGCAAATTAAAATCACAAAACTTTCATCCTAACAAATTCTACTATATAAAGGTGATTTATTAACTTCACAAATCATCGTTATTTACTAAGAACTTTTCATTGATAAATGTACAACCAAATTTATTAAATACTCGTGATAAGGTGAATGTTTTAAAATTCATGGATTTAATTAAGTCTAAAATTTAACAATTTTTATTGTTATTTTTTATCATTTCGCCCCATCATTTAATAATATTCTGAATTCGTCATTAAAGTGGGTTATAGTGCTCAATCTGTAATTAGATTCAAATAACTTTAGGTTAAAAGTACATGGCAATAATTTTTATGTGATTTTGGTCTAAGTACATGAATTCATTGAAAATGGATGCCTCTTTTTATCTTCTATCATTTTCTCAAGAATTTCTTGAGATATATTATTCATTATGCATAGCAGTTAGCCGACCATACATAAATTTAATTCGTTGGCCGACATCATGTCTATGTTTGTAGTGAGTGGTAGAAAAGTTTTATATATTATATTTGCTTTTTTTATAAAATATAAGTTATTTTAAAAACTAAAAAGTTGGAAGTATAATTTTAGGAATGACAATGAAATTTGGATTCAATTTTAAATTTGTAAACTCGAATTTTATACATTTTACAAGAATTGAATTTTCATTTATAAAGTGCATATTTTGTTTTTCGTATCTATTTTGTAAAATAAATGAGTCTAAATTTACATCTTAATAATAAAAATTAGATTGAAATTGCAAGATTTTTTGCAATCTTTGTAAAATATGTGTAACGTTAATAAAAAAAAATAATGTACTTAGAATTAAAAATAAAGTTTGTATTATATAATTTAAAAACTACACACAATTATAATTTTAAAGTACCTATTTTGTTTTTCTTAAAAAATTGTAAGGATTCATGTTGGATCCAATGGATCTGCACATTTAGATTTTAATCAAATTTTAGGATTCAGATTCACCACTTAAATACATATATGGATTTAAATCCAACATGATATCGACTCAAATGATTAAAATAGGATAAGTACGACTATAGACTTTATCAACTAATTAGTCTAGCTAAATTAAATATAATTAAATTTAAATTATTATTTATATCATTTAATGGACACTAAATCAAGTTATAATTATAATATTTGAATTGAAGAGGATGAAAAATCTAGAAGTGATAATTGTGTTGCAATTTGCGATGGCCCAAAGCTGGATATGAGCCTGTAAAAGTTATAAAACATGGGCTGCCCCATAGCGTAGCCTGTATTGGGCCCATGGTTTAATAGCTACTCAGCACGAAAAATTGAATAAAAAAAGGCTTTTAAAAAATTTTCAAAATAATCTTTTGAAAAATTTTAATTTCCAAAATAAGTATTTTTCATGTTCGAGCCTAAGGTCAGCCTTGTTCACTGTTAGTAACAACGAATAAGAGAAAAACATGTCAAATGCCAAAAAAACACCATAATTTTATTCGTTGTTACTAACAACAAAACAAAAACAAAAACAATATCATAATTTTTAAAAGGACAAAATAACAATTTTTTTGCTATCATGAACAGCGAACCAACAGTTGGTATATTTTTTCCCCTTAATAGAATAACAATGTATTTCTTTTGCTCGCTGTTAGTAACAACAAACAAAGAGTTTTGACTTTTTTGACCAGCTTCTTTGAACAAATATCTGACCTCAACTTTGGCATAAAGACGCTTAATTTGAGAATTAAATTTTCTAAAACTTATTTTGGGATTTTTTTTCATATTTTTCTTCAGCAAAAGTGTAATGGCTCGTTGATAGGATTAGAAACATCACAAATTCTTAAATAAGATGGTCTCATAATGAGCATAATAAAAATAATTTCAGAGTAGAATCGTCTCATTCAACAATTTATTAATTTATGAATCAGTTAATGGCAATTAGGTGAGATGGTTTACACTTGAGGTGTCCTTGCACCATAAGAGATGACCTAAGTTAAGGATACTTACTACATTTACGTCTATTTAAATTTGAGGTGTTCTTGCTCCATAAGAGATGACCTAAGTTAGGAATACTTGCTATATTTACGTCTATTTAACGTATGCCAAAGTAGTTAAACATTAGGTCACATGATTAGGTTGCCCAACTTACTTTAATAAGCTATTGTTTATCACAATCATATATTAATAATTAGTAAAGGTCATTTGATATGGATAATGGAGAATTGAGATTCGGCTCTTGTTTTAGATGGAAAATGTACTACTTTTTCAGAGTTAAGTCTTGAATTTGATTCTCGATTTTAGGTTTGTGATGCCCTCTCTCCTAACTTTACTCTTCCCTCTATTGCCCATGCCTTATACTAAAAAATACGTTTGATATGAAAATTGTACATGTAACAAATGTAAATTAGCAGTAAATAAAAAAAGAAACGGTAAAATTTATCCTAGGTGGACGATAGTGATGAAAATTTTCCCTATCAGCATAACGACATTGACATGATTTATTTTTTGGTATCTTTAGAAAAAAATTTCTATACAACGCAAACAAAACAAAAAAATGACCACCCTGCTTGAGATTATACTTAGATTTGATAACTAAGACTCCCTCCATTCCTATTTGAATTTCTCACTTGCTCATTAGACAATTTCCAAATCGTATATTTGAAGCTCAATATTTATTAATGCAGTTAATAAAATTTTATGAAAACTATATAATAGAATTTATACATCGTAACAAATCTAATAAGATCTCACATAAATATATTTTAACTTATAAATATCCATAAAAAAAATTATACACAAATTTCTCTATTTTTTCAATAAAATGTTTTTTAGGAGAACATCAAATTCTCAAAACCAGCGCTGAGTATTGAAAAGAGCATTACTTGGATGGGATGTCTAGAGAACACGAGAAGAAAGAGCTGAAGACAACAATGTAGACTTGTTGAGTAACCAGTAAGGGAATTAGCTGGTCAACAATTGGAATTTTGCAATACTGATAAAGATAACCAGTTTCCTTACATAATTTCGGCTAATAGTATGAAATAAATGCATCTTGATAGAGAACAAGTGTTCATTCGGGTCATCAAGTCAATTTAAGTCAGGTAACTCAGATCGGTTAAAAGTCGAGTGTTCTGTCCATGTAACTTTTTACATAATTACAAATCTACTTTTAAAGTTGGGTCAAATCGAATTTGATTTTAAGATTGAGTAGATATTGGATCATAAGGTCTGTTTTAAACACCACTAATCTTATATACAAATTCTTATGAAAAACAGTCTCTTTGAGAGACTACGTAAATGGGCTGGCCCAATTTCTTAAAATAAAAGAAAAATATTAATTTGATGAGCACAATTAATTAGATGGGAAACTCTACCCCCATCATTTTAAATGTCTCATTGTAAAATGCACTAATTTAATTTCCTAAATACTAATCATCATTAACCTAAAAAAAACCTTCTATATTCAGTAATCTTCATTTACTTTCCCATTTCATAAGAAACCCATTGTTTTCTTCTCAGTTTCTCATTTTATCATTGTTGCTTACTCCTTGCCAGTGTCGAGTTCATTTTTTAATAAAAAATCTTGCTCAGTTTCTTCATTTAACACAGGTATTTAGAATTTAGGTTATTTATAGTCAATTTCGTGCATTTACTCAGTTGTTTTTTTATTCGCATTTAGGTTTTTTTTTTCTTGATTTGATATTAATTTTCAAGTTGTTATTTTTATTATAAACGAAAGCTACTCTTGTTTTACTGCATTTAATATATAATTTTTTTTTGATTTAAGTCATGGATTATGAACAAACCTGAGCACTTTCCATTGAGAATTTTAAAAGACCAATCTCAAACCCGAAAATCAGTGTTGATGATCAAGATTCAAGCCCCAAACCTGAACGGAAGAAGGCTAAATTGTATTATGTCAAGTTGAAAATAGATGAAGGATCGTAAGTAAATTAGATGTTCATAATAAATTTTGATTTCGTTCTAATATTGTTGTTTCTGTGTAAATTGGCATTAGATCTGTTGGTATTTTGTTTATTGTAAATTGATATTAAGTATGATACAAGTTCGCAATAGATCTAATCTAAGTTGGCATTTATAATTATATAAATTGGGATTATATTTATTGGATGTTAACATTAAATCTGATGGATGTTGCATGTTTCTTAGTTTAAATTTGCATTAGGTCTAAAAATTGGCTTTAAATATATTATAAGTTGGCATTATAACTAATATAAGTTAACATTTAATACGTGTGAAATTTGGTTTATGTTTGTTTTAAGTTGATGGTTATTCTGCTGTAAGTTTAGGATTAGGTTTATCGTAACTTGATATTATATATTTATATTGTTATAAATTGGCATTTAATATATTCTAAGTTGTCTTTTTTCTATGTGTAAGTTGACGTTATATAAATAGGCATTAGATTTAGTATAAATTGGCTTTAAGTTAATATAAATAGGCACTAGATCTTGTATAAATTGTGTTTAAATATGCTTTAAGCGGGCATTTTTTTTTTGTTTTAATTTGACACTATATAACATATAAGTTGGTATTAGTATGATTTAATTTGGCATTAGATATATTATAAGTTGGCATCAAGACTGATGTAAATTGACATTAGGTCTAATGTAAGTTGACTTTATATCTATTGTAAGTTGGTATTGAGTTTGATATAAGGTGGTATTCAATTTCTGATGTAAATTGGGATGAAGTCTGATATAAGTGGTTATTAGGTCTGATGTAAGCTGACATTAGGTTTGATATAAGTTGATATTAAGTTTGATGTAATCTAACATTAAGAATACTATCATTTAATACAATTAAACTGAAACTGTAGAATAACCATATCAATAGCGGATGATGTAAGTATACTATAAGTAGGAACTAAGCCTTTTATAATTGGATATTAAGAATGATGTAAGTAGACATTAAGCGTACTGTAAGTTGGCATTAAGTATATTGTAATATTACATTTATGATTATTCTTATTAATATTTGTTTATGTCATTTAATGCTATTTTTTATGATTGTTTTGTATACACAGAGTTGACAAAGACATCTATACTAGTGCAAACCACATCTCTTCTTGTGTAATGGTAAAGAAGCGATCAATCTTACATCTGCACAGATTGTTGCTGTGAATCAAATAGACTTCAATAATTGTTAATGGTTCGAAGAAAATCAAACCAAATATTAGCCTTTTTACTTCCTTCTCAAAAATATCGCAAAATTTAGAGACGATTATGCTGAATATCGAATTCTTCCATGAAAGCATCCATAGTGTTTCTACTGATAATATAAAAAGAGATGTTACGAAAATTTATTGATAATATGGATTTTTTTTTAAAGATTAATGCAATAATTACATGGGTGGTTTTCAAGAAGAGAGATTAATGCTACTCATTGAAATATGAAAAGTATCTTGATAAAGAAGCTCTGTTGACTACTGAGTTTAAATTTGAAATTAAAAATAGCGCTCTCAACTTTAATGATTTGAACGAAAGTAATTAATCTGTTGAATATGGAAATTGACTAAAGAAAAGATATGAAGTAAATAAAAAAGGAGAATTTTAAGAAAAAAAAAAAACAAGCGGTATTGAAAACATTTGTTCTATATGGGCAAATCGTTACCCCGAGTAGAGCACAAACCCAAAAATTTCAAGAGACCCAAAAGTTTTTTTTATGTTATTAATGAAATCAGCATTAAGGGCTTGAATTTGAGAACTGTCTTTCAAAAAGACGATCTCTCAAGAGACCAGCTGAATCTTATATAGTTCTCTTTAATTAAAGTAAATTTAGTATTACTTTGTTCGTTACGTGTGACATAGTTCATATATGTTTTTGATTCGGGTGGGTATGAGAGTTTACCGGCATCATCAACTCGTCTCACCTCACTCACCCGTAGCATCACCCACTTGTCCACCTCACACTCACCCATACCATACTCGCATGCGTTATGTGGTGTTAGTAAAGTCGATAAAATTATGATGAGTATATCTAGTTGAATAAATAGGGTGTATGATCTCGAACATGTATCAACATGGCAGCATGTGTATGAAAATTTTACCCGTAGATAATGTGTCATTACGATGGAAGTGCTTGAGAGATTCAGAAAAATAAAGAAATTAAGAGCTAAAATTTACACAAGGAAAATTCTCATATAAACTTAATCATAAACAATAACAGAGAACAGAAATCAGAACATCAATGCTTAATCATCCTAATAAAGAAACATAGTAATTAGACATAATCAGAAATTAAAGTAAGCAAAAAACACAACTAATCAAGAAATTAATGCTAATAAATCTCTAAAATACATTAATTCCATTTGGCACATGATTGTCACCTTGCCAAGCCCAAACAATGTCTTTCAATGAAGGCTGAATCTCAACTTTCAACACTTTTTGATACTCCATTGTATTACCATATACCCTCTTCATCTCTATCACATGAAACGATGGCGTTACCTCAAGTATTTCGACATCGATCGCTATTTCCTCCTTCCTAACGCCTGCTCCGACTAGCCTAAAGAACCCTCCGTCTTTCTTTGTTATCTTGAGCTTTGATTTCATAGCAACTTCCTCCAGCTTCGATACTATCACGTTTGCGGGTTGTAGTGATGTAAAACGTACATCTTCTCGTCGATCATCTCCTACGAATAAACCCGACAAGTCTAGTCCTGATGACAAGGAGATGATATCAAAAGCATTAAGATTAGACGGTTTGACAAACTCGGGCATCTTATCGAATGTTTTGGCCTCCAAATGCTTGTTTTCTTTGGTCTCCGGTTTAGCTAGTTTTACGGGTCTAGTCCCTAACCCTTTCTTAAACCAGGAATTCTCCATGATTTTACTAATGGGTATCCTCGTATTAGGGTTTGGATCTAGGATCTTCAACAAAAGTCTTCGGACCTCAGACGGGAACCAATTTGGGCATCGGTAATCAGCTCGGGTTATCTTCTTATACATCTCGATCAAGTTCGAGTTTTGAAACGGGAGATGACCAGCAAGCAAAACATACAAGATGACCCCACAAGACCATATATCAGCTTTCGCTCCATCATAGCCTCTTCGGTTTATCACCTCCGGAGCTACATATGCCGGGGTTCCACACATCGTATGCAACAACCCATCTTGTCGTTTTGAGTCTGAAAGTGCACTCAACCCGAAATCAGACACCTTCAAGCTCCCATCCTCGTCGATCAACAAGTTTTCAAGCTTAAGATCCCGATGATAAACGCCTCGGCTATGACAACAATCCACAGCACTGATCAACTGTTGGAAAATCCACCTAGCAATGTCTTCTTTAAGCCGGCCTTTCGCCACCTTATTGAAAAGCTCACCGCCTTTCGCATACTCCAACACGATGTAAATCTTGCTTTTTGTAGCCATGACCTCAAACAACTGCAAGACATTTTCGTGCTTAACCAACTTCATGACTGATATTTCTCTTTTAATCTGCTCGTTTAGCCCCGCCTTCAACGTTTTTTCCTTGTCAATAACCTTAATAGCTACATGTTGGCCCGTTTTTATGTCTTTAGCATAATAAACTTTCGCAAAATTTCCTTGCCCTAGTAATTTTCCCAACTCGTACCGTTCCATCAATATACTTCCCTTCTTTTCCATTTTTACGTAATGATGCAGATTCGAAAGAATAAAAAAGTTATGCTACGTAAACGTAACAAAAACAAATATGTAAATTACCAAAGAACTCAACCGTCATCCACGGTCTCGTGCTTTAGCATGGCAAATATCCGACTGCTAGTAGATTTATAGTGGATTTGAGGGGAAAGCATGAATCGGCTGCAAGCGACATACTCAACCTCTTCGAGGGCTGACAAATGATAATTAAACAAAAAGTTGATACAATAATCTTCACAAGATGAATTTCCGGCATGTACACACATCTTTCCGCATTCCCTGATATTGGATTTTTCACTCAAGGTTCACTATAAGGGATCCGATAATCACTGCACCGATGGAAATCGAGATTTGGATATTTGTTTCAAAGAATATATACAAAAAGATCACAATAATTCATACAATCGCAAAATTTTTGATTCAAGTAAGTTCTATGAGACGCAAATTGCAAACCAAATGTGCCAAACTAATGTACAGAGTTAGGTAGATAACAGCAGATAAACCAACAAAAGGAATCAATTTATTTCTTGTCGAAAAGCTAAGACAACAACAAAACGTACAGCCCGTCTTGCTATGAAATCGTGTACAATCTCATAACATGTATTAGAATTACTATTTAACCCATGTATTGAACCTATGTATGAGATGTGTCTCACAGTGAGAGTGTATCATACAACAATTTGTGAATCGTATAATATATAACACAAAAGAAGCTAGTTCAAGCATTGTAGTATGTACACATGCATAGATCATAGATGGTATTCAGTCCATCGTAAACTAGTATCTTAGATTCGCCCCGCTTCTGATTTCAGTTTTCTTAGTCACAAAAAACATACTTTTTATTTATATAATCAACAGTTATTTCTCACAACTCAAATTGATAAAATACCCACTTCAATAATTTATGTTCATCAATTTTTGCAATTTCAGTTGATTAAAAGATCTTTGATCAACAATCAACACCAGGTTTAGATGGGTAAGCTTTCCATGAGAAACCTTATTTCCCACTTGCACAAAGAAATATCTAAACTTTACATCATAAATACACCAAACAAATAAATAGATAAATAAATAAATAAATAATAAGCAAACATTTTTTATTTTTAATATCTAACCTTTCTGCATACTTTGTACTAACAGAATAATTTTATTTTTAGTTTCCATAATTAATGATATGAAGTACAATTATTCATAACAAATCTTCAACAATTACATTTATCTTGCAAGAAATCATATCAACACTAAATCACACAAGAAAAAACCTGATTTACTTTTAAATCCCTTTAAAATCAAAACAAAGTAAAAGAAAATAAGAAATTACAAGTAACAACTGAAGAAATAAACTCTAAATCTGCTAATTATAAACCCTTTTTATAGCAATGTAATCATAAATGTAAAAACCTTCAATAAGAAACCAAAAAAAACCCAATCTTTTTTCGTCAAACAAGTAAAATCCAATCTTTTTTTTATCAAAAAAGTAAAACCCAATCTTTTTTCATCAAAGAAAAAGATCCAAATTTATTTCATCAAAAATAAAAAAATCCAATCTTTGCATGTAATTTAAATAAAAACCAAATCTTTGTGGCATATAGAGAGTTAAATAGATCCAAATCATCCAAAAAAAATGAAAAATCAACACAAAACATAAGAAAATGCAATAAATTAAAATTAAAATAAAGGGTTAATTATGAAATTACCTTAATGAAAGAAAAAAGGATGAAACCCTTGAACCTTACGTGAAACACTTGTGGAAGAGAAAAGAAAGAGAATAAAAACAAGATCTAAAGAGAAAAGGAGAGGTTGTGAAATGTTTGTTTTGGGGGAGTTTTGCTTTTAGTAGGCAACACAATGTGGTGATTGTGAACAAAGCTAAAGCAAGGAACAAAGGCCTATTTATGAGGTGGGGATATTTGAATGAAATTGAAATGGAGAGGAATATCCTATAATTGACTATATTTAATGGAGGATCCTAATTCCTATTTTAATTCCAATTAATTAATTTAATTAATAATAAAGGGGTCCATGAATGCTATTTGCTAATTAAGTCGGTCAATAGGTCTTTATTTTGGTTTGG
This sequence comes from Amaranthus tricolor, assembly GCF_026212465.1. Lineage (NCBI taxonomy): Eukaryota > Viridiplantae > Streptophyta > Magnoliopsida > Caryophyllales > Amaranthaceae > Amaranthus > Amaranthus tricolor. The sequence goes on along the minus strand of NC_080062.1, from coordinate 6,400,018 downwards.
TGCTTTATATAAAGTTGTCCATAACTAAGATTTACCGAGTATTCTAAAATGCTTTAGTTGATATTAATCATGCACAAATTATTGTGATAGACTGTTTTTCAAAAAGACACATTTGTTAAATATCCTTAAAGCCCACAAGGGTTATGATCATATGTGTTTGATTATTGTCAGAGCCGTCTTAAAAAATTTAAAGGCACTGTGCAAACTTTTATTTGATGTTTTATTTATAATAAATATATTTATTTTATTAATAAACTTGATATATTTCATTTTTATTAACTTTTTCATATACGGGAGAAAAAGAGAACCTTATGCGGTCAATCATCTCGTATATCCTCAAAGACCCTTTGATTATTAAGTTTCAATTATTTGAGTACATTTGTTTTGAACTATAGAAGATTGTTGATGTAATTTACTTTAGGGTTGTTTATGAACATGTTAATGGTTAGATCAACACTTTCGCTTTATAAAATGAGTCGGTATGTTTAAATTATATTAATTTTAAATTTAGATGGGTCAAATCTTTTTATTAAGAGTAGCAATATGGGTATGAATAATAATAAGTTAACTCATCTCAACTTTTAAAAGGTGTGTTTTAGGTAATCTCAAATAAAATATATCTATAGCACAAATTATCTTTTTATGTTAGAAACTCATTTAATTAACATTATTTAAAATTTGAATTTGTCATTAAAAAAAATCAATAAGACAACATGAAAAATTTATTAGGTTCATCTTTCCTTGAACTAGTAATTAATAGCTTGCATCAAGAACTCAAAGATTTCAACAAATAGTAAAATAAATTTATTTTATATACTTAGGCTCGTTAAAAAACGGATAAATATAAAATTTTTTTAAGACAATTATAATTTTTTTTCATCTAAGAGCATCCTTGTAAACTCAAATTCTTTGCAATAAAATTGATAAATCAAAATGTACATCAATTTATTGGTTATAGAGATTATTGTAGTGGGAATCAAGTACATGTTAGATCCAATCTTAAAGCAATACGAATCACATCTATATCAACTTTAAAATCACGGTAATAATATAAAAGTGAAAGTTAATTGATTTTCTCTATGAAATGAAATTTTTACACTTCTATTAATCTTATTCAAATTGAAATTCCTCAAAATCAAAGGAATATCTCAAAAAATTCATGAGTAAAAGTTTCAAACTCAATTATTTGATCACTTTCTTAGGTTTCATCTTGCAAAACAAATAATTAAGACTTATTTCTATTTTTTTATGTCCCACTTAATTTACAATTTTTTTTTTCGCATAATTTCACTTCTTTTCTTTTAATTCTACTTATAAATTTTTTTTCTCTTTTTGTATTTTAAACACTTGTTTTATCATCTAAAAAAACCACTCATTTTATCATATGTTTATTTATTTATTTTAAGTCTAATTTTCTAAGGATTAATTTTATATTAAAAGTTTTAAGTGCTTTCTCAAACAAAAAGATAATGTAAAAACTATACATAACCAATGAAGGTGCATCAACGTCTCTTATGAGGTGTGGTCCGCCGAACAAGACAAATACAAGAGTTGGCTAACCTCATTAATCATCACTCACCATCCAAAATTCAATTTTTTATTCCTTATATAAATTACTAAAATTATTAGTCATCATCAATTGTAATAAAAAAATAATAATTTTATGTTGTTTTTTATTATGGGTTGGTCTCCTTCACCTTTGGTTCTAAGAATAGGCCACCCAACTTTTCCTTCAATTTGAAGACTACTAATACTCAATTACACTAACATTTTTGTTGGACATTTATAATTGGTGTTTATTTTTAGTACTTAAAATAAAACAAACACTTTGTATTTTCATTAAAGTTGGTATTTTTATATAATTTAAACTATTAATATTGTTTGATTGTTACAATACTTTAGGTAATGCCCATTTTGATTTGTATCACATGGTATTAATCACAATTACTTGCAATATCTTCTAATTTGGTGTCTTTTTGTAGGAATTTTTTTTCTCATCTCTTAATCATTGAGTTTTGAATAATATTTGGAGCTAAAATTTGATTAAGACATGCATATACACCATATTTGTTTGTCTCATAATTAAAGTATATATAATAACTATGGAAAGAATTAATCACTCAGAAAAGAATGTATTGTTTGTTTTGATTATGTTGAAGAATAATTTTATGCATAAATTGCATACAAGCTAAGCTAATTAAGTTACTTTTGTAAAAAACCGTCTTTAATCAATGAGTTCAAATTCTCATATAGTTAAAACGTCTCACAGTAAGGTTATCTCATACAACAATTTATAATTACGTATAGATTCTCTAATATTGTTAATTTTAATTATAGCATTAGTATCTCTAAGACAAATTCTTGATCAGATATGAATAGTCATGCTTTATGAAGTATTTTACCTCTAACATAAAAATCCCCTTTTCTAACAAAAGGAGTATATTATTTACAAATAAGTATATCTGCTTTAGGCTTAGACTTGTCTATATAATAACTCGAATTTTTTTATATAATAAAAAAATAACAATTGAGTTAGTTGCCCATATTTACAATATCTAGATTATATTTGTGTGACACTGAAACAAGTTTTTTATTTATCAACTATTTTATATTATTTTATTTTAATTTTAACATTACTACTTCGTATTGGCGAAAACAAAGTGATTGGGGCGGCAACAAAATCACATTTGCAGGAAACAAAATATTAGAGGCATAAACTAATAATTGTCTCTTCAAAAACAGTTGAATCTGGATCATAGTTTTCACATCAAGGTTATTTCTAACTGCCCCATGTTTTTATGATCGCATCACAAATAGACCTGCCTCATGTATGAGTCACCACTAGACTTGTTAAAACGGTCCATCGAATAAGTTGTTAGTTGGATCAGATGACTTTTAATTGGATTTTAATTGAGGGATTTGGTTCGGATCTTGCATTTTTTTTTCTTATAAATATCAATAATACAAAATAATTTTTTTTTTTCAATTGATTCTTTATACCATTTAATAATTATATTGTTACTTAGTATATTTGTATATTTGTCTAGGTAATAGGTATTGATATTGTTGTATTTCTCTCGGATATTTAAGATTTTTGAGTAAATAAATGTAATTTTATTAAGAAAATTAGTACTTTTTTGTTCGCCACTACAAAATAAATAAAACCAGATTAAAAATATTTATTTTTGAAAAATAAATAACTTAAATATCCGTTTATGGTCCAAGACGACTATATGGTTACAAAGATAGGGACAGACATGTTTATTTAGATCATCGGATTGATTTCAGGTCAGGTGTTTCGGACCGATTTAAATCGTTTCGTATGTTCACATTAATTTTTATATAATTTTATATTAATTCATTTTGATGTCGGTTCAAGTCGAATTTGGTTACAAAATTATTTAAATATCGAATTGTCGAATCTGTTTTGATACAATATGATATGATTGAGAGAATAATTATAGGGCTATAAATGAGAATTAAAGTGATTTCCACGAGGCTTGGGAATGTAACATAATCCAGGCAAAAAGCAAGCATGTGGCTGGTTTGATACTCTCTGCAAAAACACCTATTATTATTTATTGTGTATTGTTATTTTTGTTGTATTTTTTGTCATTTTACGTAAAGTGTTATCAGTTCCATAATATAATCATCTTTTTATAAACTACAAATATTTTAGTAGCTGGCTCCTTTTCGTAAAGTTCTTCTTTGCGAAAGATGCGGTTCAATTACTTCTTCCATAATACTCGCTATATATTTTATTTTTGTAAATTTTATATTACTTCCTACGTTCCGTTTTAGTCGCTACATTTGCATGGGCACAGGAATTAAGAAAAGTGATTGACCTACACTATAGCTGATTGTTTACTTTATAGAGTATAGTATTTTATTATTGTTAATTGAAAAAGAAAAAGGAAAAATAGATTGTTAGGTTACTTTATAGAGTATAGTATAGTATTTTCTAAATTTATTTTATTCCTAACTGATTGAGTCTAAAGTTTTGTGGAAAAATAGACATTAGTAATCTCTATTTTATTCAATCCATTCACTTACAATAATCTCTATTAATTTTTTTTTACATAATTATCTCAAATATAAAATGTATATTTTCAAAATAATCTCAACTATTATCTTTCTTTTGTAATGAACTCAATTTGGATTTATTATAACTATAAAATCAATACTTGAGATTAATAAAATAAAAGTTGGTTACATGTTATAAAATCAAGTATAACATTTAGAAAAAGTAACATTCAAACTCAAAGTATTAGAAATGAAACTTAGAATCTATGGTTTGAGTCTTCATACAAAATTAGCGGAAATTAATACCCAATAGTTTAACACATGATTTTCTTTATTATATATAAAGTAAAATAATAATAATAAAATAGGAATATTATTAAAGAGTAGGTCGTATGTAGACTTGGGAAAATTTGATCCGACCCGAAAATGAACTCGGGACCCGACCCGACAAAACCCGAACCCGACCGACCCGAAAGCGACTTAATCCGAAACATGACCGACCCGAAAATGACCCGACCGGAAACCGACCGAAAACCGACCCATTTTGACAGATTTAATATCAATTTTTAGAGTAATTTCAATGTTAGAATTCATTTCAAATAAAATTTTAGTTTTCAAAGTATCTCAACATATTGAGTATATCACTTGAACCCTAAAACTAAAACTCATCAATAGATCTCAAAAAACACGTATTTAACGTCTTTTTAGCCATCGTAATTATTTTTCTTTAAAAACAGGACGTTATAATCATCTTAATTGAATACATGTATCTTGTTAAATCAGTCAAATGAGTTTTTAATTCTTCTACATTTCAGTAAGCAAATCAATATAATTTATACGAACGTTTCGCACGTTTGAATGAACTTTTCAAAAAACGAATGTCGCTACCCTAAATTATAAAACAAGACCAAACAAGAGGTAATTTATGCTTGTCCCACATCGACTTAGAAGAAGAGGTAATCAGTAATGACTAGCTATAAACAAGACCAAACAAGTGGTAATTTATGCTTGTCCCACATCGACTTAGAAGAAGAGGTAATTAGTAATGACTAGCTATAAACAAGACCAAACAGCCTTGGGGCATATTTAAAAGGGTCGATTGGCTAATTATGCCATGCTTACCCTTCGATTATTTAATATCCTAATTTAGACTAAATATTTCCAATATTTTAAAACATTTATTTTTTTACTTATAATATCCACTTTTGTTATTTAATATCTTATTTACATCATTTAAAGATGTTTAAATTAAAATATTCAAATTTTGTATTTGGACTTTTTATATCGTCTATCTCATATTTCATACAAAAATTACTAAATTATCTATCAGTACTTTCTAGTTCCTATTATAATGGGCATGTATAATATAAGTCCATTATCTTACAGATTATTGTGGAATGCTTTTATAATTTCAAATACTTATACATTTAATTAAATAACTAAAAGAAGTTTTTTTTTTAAACCTTTTCCAGATATAGAAGGATACTAGATAATAAGATTTTACTCACTATACCTTCAAATCAATCTATACAACACTTCTAATTGGCCCATATAAATAACACACTAGTGGGATTGCGTTCTTTCACCTAGGCGATGTGGGACAATGAGAAAAACAGAATTCATCTTGATTCTTGAATTAGTTGGCCATACATAAAAGGAACGAGCATGCATCAGAACTCAATGACCCAATAAAGCTACATAGATGTATAAGTGATGTAAATTTTGGGGTTAAAAACTTAATATTTATATATTTAAATTTGGTGGATGTATAAGTGATGAATGTAAATTTTTGGGGCTTAAAGCTTGAAGAATTGGTGGAATCTTATTGGTTTATAGTTGATTTGCTAAAATATTTATATATAAACTTGTTTACAATCTTTCAATATTAGAAATTAGTTTTCAAATATTCAAAAAATCATAATTAGAAAACTGAAATTGGATTCGGATGTATAACAGTTCGATTAAGAATCGGTTCGGGTTAGTATCAGTTCGGGTTAAAAACAGTTCGATTAATAATCGATTCGGATTTGTATCAGTTCGGGTTAAAAACAGTTCGATCTTAATCAGTTTTAGTCAGGTTGCATTCGGTTACGTGCATAATTCGGGTCGGATTTGAATCGGGTCGATCATTGTTCAGTTCGGGTAACATCGGTTAAGGTTTATATGTCGGTTATAAAATTCGGTTGCAGTTCGAGTTCGATTTTGGCCTTTTCGGTTATTAAACGGTTCGAGTGAAGTATCGGTTCGGGTAATTGCGGTTCGGTAAACCTAAAAAACTTACATTTTTTCGGGTCGGATAATTTTCGGTTCCGAGTCGGATTTTCGGGTCGGGTTTGTTTTGAACAGCTCTACGCGTATCTTACAAGTCTTTCAAAATAAGTATTAATTCCCCTATTTTTCTTGCACTTAAATGAACCTGACATACCAACTATTTTTTGAAAATCGTACATGTAATTTCTCTAATGATTTTTTTTAGATATTTTAATGATTTTTTTTTTATGTTGAATTAGTCGATTGGATATTCTGATGTTTTATGGTAACCCGTTGGGTCAATCCGAACCGACCCGAAACCCGGAGTGATCCGACCTGAAAATGACCCGATCCGAAACTGACCCGACCCGAAAATGACCCAACCGAAATTGATCCGACCCAAAACCCAACCGACCGACCGTTTTTCCAGGTCTAGTCGTATGATTTACGCTTAAAGGAAGGTAAAGACTCACCTCGATGAAATTTGCACAATTATGGAATTTGAGCATATATATATGTTGTGTTCTTTACCACTGGTCCTTTTACAAGAATTTTCGTGAAATATTGCTATACAAAGAGAGTTTTAGTTGTGAAGATGTTAAAAATGCACCTACTCAGTAAGATTTGATTGAAGATCAATTGTCACATGACACAAAACTAACACTAGAGGAAAAAACATTAAGTGTTAGCAGTTTTTTGGCGCTTATATGCTGCGATTTTGACCTCAAGCATTTGTGCTAGCCGCAGATAGGAAATAATGAACCGTAACATATAATGTTTTTTCTTTGTTTTTTTTCGTCTTTATTAACAAACCAAAGCATAATATTCATTTATAATATACACAATTGAAATTACCAAATAATTCCCATAAATTCATCACCAATATATACACACTCGAAGAATTATAATAAACAAATATATATATATATATATATATATATATATATATATATATATATATATATATATATATATATATATATATATATATATATATATATATATATATATATATATATATATATATATATATATATATATATATATATATATATATATATACAAAAATCAAAAATATAAACTAATTACACTATCAAACACATAAATTAGTTACGTACACGGCAACCTTGTTCTTCAATTCACGCATTTTCTCTTTTGTCAAAGTGCGTGTTTGCTTTGGAGTGTCGTGTAAAACCTAAATATTATATAAAATAATTAAAAAATAAACTTTATAATATAATACATACATTACATTTTACATAATATTAAATATATAATATTACAATTTAAGAACGTAACATATATACATACTGCATCAATATTTTCGACTCCAACATTCTTCACGACTGGTAAGAGATTGTCCATAAATTTGAGAGTGTAATAGCCGCAATCAATACCATTATCTTGTTGAAAGCACTACAAGATAATAAATGTTAGTGCCAAAAAAGATTTAAAAACCTTAAAATCGCAACTTCGCACGAAATTTCAAGCATATGACTATTGTTTTCAATTCTAACCATTTCAACACAATAATATATACCAAATAGTATTGTGTGCCAAGTTTCACGCAAAACAAACCAAGTTTGAACTACTTTATGCGAGAAAGTGCCAAAAAAGTTTTAAAAACCTTAGAAACGCAACTTCGCACATAATTTCAAATATATGACTTTGATTTTCAATTCTAACCATTCAACACAATAATATATATCAAATAGTGTTATGTGCCAAGTTTCATGCAAAACAAACCAAGTTTAACGCATATTTCTTTATAGAAAACAAGCGCTTGAATCTAGGTATTATTGGAAGATACCACAATACCTTAGCCGGGGGCCCTTTAGCATCCTGAGCCCCTTTACGCTTGTAACGCGATAACCCACACGTAGGGCACTCTTCTAAGTTCTTGTTTTCATTCCGATACAATACACAATCATTCGGACACGCATGAATCTTCTGCTACTCTAAGTCGAAAGGACACATGAGCTTTTTGGCATAATATGTTGACTTTGGAAGTTCATTTCCCTCAAGAAACATGTCACTTAACGCTTCTAATAACATTATGAAACTAGTGTCACTCCAATTGAACTTTGACTTAATGTTGAAAATTGTCAACACGGCTGTTAGTTTGGTGAACTTTGTACATCCAGAGTACAAAGGCTTTTGAGAAGCCTCTATCAACAAGTCAAAAACATGAGGACGTTTTCCTAACTCATCCTTGACTCCCTCCATCATCTCATCAACACGATTTACATCCTCATCGACATTCTCTTCATCTGTCTCATACCCATCAACACGATCTACTACATCCTCATTGACATTCACATTATTGACATCCTCAACAACATTTTTTTCTTTGTAAACTCCCTCCTCACCGTACCAAACCCAAACATGATATTGAGGCCTAAACCCACGTCGAAGTATGTGCTCCCTAAGGATATCAACACTATCTACGTTTGATACATTGCCATAATTGACACATGGACAATAAAAACAAACTCCCCCCGTCCTAACTTGATGTTCAATGGCAATACTACAAAATTCTAATACGCCATCAATAAATTCTGACGATTCAATGCTTCTATACATCCAAGAACGATCTTTTGTCATCCTAAGTGTGATTAATTAATTCAAAACAAAATTAATAATCATTTTTCAACATAAATACTTATTTATACCAAACATATTTAACCTTAAAAATATATACTTATTTATACTAAATATATTTAACCCTAAATATATACTTTATATTTTAATTCTATATAAGCACTACATTGTATTTTAAAATAAAATCATTTAAAATAATTAACATTGTATACTTCATACTTCATACTGCATACTTCATACTTCATACTTCATACTTCATACTTCATACTTCATACTTCATATTCTAATTCTATATAACCAAACATATTCTAATTCTATATAACCAAACATAGTCTAATTCTATACTTCATACATCAATATTAAGCCTAAAAATATGTATATTCTATCTAATTCTAATAATTAAAACATATGTACAACAACAAACCACATTTTTAACAAAATACACAAATAATTAACAAATTAATAACATAAACTTGAAAATGTCAAACTCACAAATAATTGATATCTTTAACACTAAATTACGAGTAAAACAATAACAATATGAACTTGCAAGTTAAAAAAATAAATAAAATTACATTGATTTCGTGGATTAAGCAAAACTTAAGGTTTTAATATATTGAAAAGAGAAATTATACCTCAATTTCGTGGGTTTTGAAGATGAACAAGAATAATGCTTTGAACAAAAAGATGAAGAATTCGTGGGTTTTGAACAAGAACAATAGTTGTTCGTGGGTTTTGAAGAACACACTAGTTTAACTAGGGGTCCAAATAATGGTAAGACATTATTTTAAGTTGAAAGGACACGTCAAGAAAGATTGATGGAAATCAATAAAGGTCAACTCTAAAAAGTTAATGTTATGAAAATATACATTAAAACGAATCAAACAAGATTCTAATTGACTATCTTTTATATTATACATGGAGAAATGTATACCAAATAAGATCAGTTGATGAACAGTAGTTGCTAAAAAAACTGTAGCAACTATTAAAATCCAGAGGAAATATATAGTAGAAATGATGATGAATGTTCCATGTAATTTTTTTGGGTTATCTTACCTAACAAGATTGATGATCATGTTTGTCCTACTTTTATCATCGATTTTCTTTCACAAAATTCATTCTCGTTCCATACCATTGAAATGGTGGTATTATATGGTACTAAAAAATTATGAAAAAAACTCATGATCAAGGATAAGAGTTTCATTACCACGAAAATAATGACATAATAGATTTTATAAAAAAATAATAATACACTTATTCTCATTATCATATTTTATTATCACTAAACAAAGACATAGTGAATGATCCAATATTTCCGATCAATTAAACCCCCAAATAAAGCTAACCTCCATTTAATTTTAAGGTTGGCGCAATAATTTTTTAATGACACTTATGATTTAACAACAAAAAGAAAAGTGATCACATCTCCAACAATTTCATATTAAATTTGCCCATGCTTGATGCTCGTTAGATATTTTCCTTCTTGTTACTCTGCTGACAGACTAATAGACATTGGACGGACAATGATGCATGCCGTTTTTATCATTAAAGGATTATATTTTAGGCTACTTGCAATATTTTTCACTAATTTATTTATGACACAAGAATTATATACTATCATCACTCTATAAATCATAAAACATTTGAAAAGTATTAATGTTGCTATGTTTGCAAATTATATATATATATATATATATATATATATATATATATATATATAGGGGAGGGATCCAATGAGAAAGGGTTGAAAATGAGAAGGGTAAGAACGACTCTACACCTTTGATTTCACTAAAATAAAAAAAATTTATGGTCACAATTAAGCTAAAAACACATAATTGTAAAAGTAACTATGTTACACAACATATTAACTATGATTTAATTTTTAAAATGTTTTTAATTTATAACATAGTATTCTTTTTTGCATATATAGTAACAAAACAAAATCAAATAAAAATCCTTCTCATTCTTCTCATTTTAAAATCCTTATTATTATTATTATTATTATTATTATTATTATTATTATTATTATTATTATTATTATTATTATTATTATTATTATTCACATGTACTGAGTTGTTCAACTTAGGAAAAAGAGTAAATTCTACTACTACTATTAATTGACTTTAATGGCAAACTTCTTTTAAACTTATAAATGTATATTTTTTTTTTATCCTTTATTTGAATTGGTTATATTAGCTTTTTAAATTCCAGATCTAACAACTGTACATAAAAACCTATATTTAAAATAATTTTCCTATGTCTTTTATTTTTATGGGTTGTTAGGGGACGAAAGATTAGACCATCTACTTTATTAATGTTACTTATTAATTAATTAATCTTAAGTCACAATCATAGGAAGAAACATTAATTAAAGATTTGGAGTTAGAGCCATTACAACCGTTGGAAGGTGCTTGCTTACCAATATTTGCCCATATTACATGATTCTTCTCATGATTATTATTTTTAAATTTATAGTTAATTTAAATAATATTATCAATAACATTTGTTAAATATTGGAATCTAGAAGTTGATGATATTTCGACTGCTTACTATAACAATGTCTCATTTCTATGATAGTTGTATTTTTTAAAATTAAATTTTGAGTATTATTTTAATTAGAATGTTTACTTTAATCAAATTTATTAATTTGAATTAGAGAATCATAAGTTAGTCGAATGGTTGAATATTTTACCTTTTAGCTTTATGTTTATCGGCTTGAGAAAGGAGAGGGATCGGAGTGAATCGTAGGTGTCAAAAATAAAATCTAGTGTTAAATCATAACCCAAAAAGTAATTTAATAGCTTTTTGACGAGGTAAAATTATTAAAGTAAATCTTGGATGAAATTTTGAAACAATAGTACCAAAATTTTTTTATTAATATTTTAAATAATTTAGTTGGACTATATACTCTAATTCAGATATGTCTCATAATGAAACTGTATTGAGACCGTTTTAATAAGAGTTTTGTGAATCTAGTTATACTGTGGTATTGATTAGACTAGGCAAATTT